>NC_134955.1:59931628-60231628 GCF_965638725.1 Aptenodytes patagonicus | reverse complement strand
CTTCTTTCTTTCTTATTTTCCGTTTTGGTGGATAGTACATTTTCCCGGTACGGAGCTGTTGTCTTGTGGATTATAAGTTTTTAAAAGTATTATGTGTTTGAGCAGTAAAGGGACAGATCCTCAGCTGTTATAAATTGGCAAGTCTATTTTGAGTATGAGGCTTATCTGAAGCTGTTTGCCATGATACTTATGTATTTCATATAAATTAAAAACCGAGAGTAATTGATTATTTAAATTCTTAAATAATATTTGGAGAATAGTTAATTTTTTGCAATTCCATTAATTTTCACAAATTCCCACCAGAAATTAATGTAGCTCCAGTTCCACTTATGATCAAACTATGCCTTAAAGGAAGCTTTTCAGAATATGACATATCATAGAATCATAGAATAGTTTGGGTTGGAAGGGACCCTTAAAGGTCATCTAGTCCAACCCCCCTGCCGTGGGCAGGGACATCTTCAACTACATCAGGTTGCTCAGAGCCCCGTCCAACCTGACCTGGAATGTTTCCAGGGATAGGGCATCCACCACCTCTCTGGGCAACCTGTGCCAGTGTCTCACCACCCTCAGCATCAAAAATTTCTTCCTTATATCTAGTCTAAATCTACCCCCCTTTAGTTTAAAGCCATTCCCCCTCGTCCTGTCGCAACAGGCCCTGCTAAAGAGTTTGCCGCTATCTTTTTTATAAGCCCCCTTTAAGTACTGACAGGCTGCAAGAAGGTGTCCCCAAAGCCTTCTCTTCTCTAGGCTGAACAACCCCAACTCTCTCAGCCTTTCTTCACAGGAGAGGTGTTCCATCCCCCTGATCATTTTCGTGGCCCTCCTCTGGACCCGCTCCAACAGCTCCGTGTCTTTCTTATGCTGAGGGCTCCAGAGCTGGACGCAGTACTGCAGGTGGGGTCTCACCAGAGCAGAGTAGAGGGGCAGAATCACCTCCCTCCACCTGCTGGCCACGCTGCTTTGGATGCAGCCCAGGATACAGTTGGCCTTCTGGGCTGCGAGCGCACATTGCTGGCTCCTGTCCAGCTTTTCATCCACCAGCACCCCCAAGTCCTTCTCAGCAGGGCTGCTCTCAATCCCTTCATCCCCCAGCCTGGATTGATACTGGGGGTTGCCCCGACCCAGGGGCAGGACCTTGCACTTGGCCTTGTTGAACCACATGAGGTTCACACGGGCCCACTTCTGGAGCTTGTCCAGGTCCCTCTGGATGGCATCCCGTCCCTCTGGCGTGTCAACCGCACCACTCAGCTTGGTGTCATCTGCAAACTTGCTGAGGGTGCACTTGATCCCCCTTGTCTCTGTCATTGATGAAGATATTAAACAGTACCGGTCCCAAGATGGACCCCTGCGGGATGCCACTCATCACCAATCTCCATCTGGACATTGAGCTGTTGACCACTACCCTCTGGATGCGACCATCTAACCAACTCCTCACCCACCGGACAGTCCACCCATCAAATCCATACCTCTCCAGTTTAGAGAGAAGGCTGTTGTGGGAGACTGTGTCAAAGGCCTTACAGAGGTCCAGATAGACGACATCTGTAGCCCTTCCCATGTCCACTGATGCAGTCACTCCATCACAGAAGGCCACTAGGTTAGTCAGGCAGGACTTGCCCTTGGTGAAGCCATGCTGGCTGTCTCGAATCACCTCCTTGTCCTCCATGTGCCTTAGCATAGCTTCCGGGAGGATCTGTTCCATGATCTTCCCAGGCACAGAGGTGAGACTGACTGGCCTGGAGTTCCCTGGGTCTTCCTTTTTTCCCTTTTTAAAAATGGGAGTTATGTTTCCCCTTTTCCAGTGAGCAGGAGCTTTACCAGACTGCCACAACTTCTCAAATAAGGTGGATATTGGCTTAGCAACTTCATCTGCCCGTTCCTTCAGGACCTGCGGATGGATCTCATCAGGTCCCACTTGTGCACCTTCAGGTGCACACCTTCAGGTGCCTTAGGTAGTCTCGAACCTGATCTTTGCCCACAGTGGGCAGCTCTTCATTCTCCCAGTCTCCACATGTATTAGACTGCACGCACAAAAATGCACACAAAAACATCTGTACCATCCTTTTGCAGATGAATATTCTTTTTTAAAGTATAGAGGTCTGGTCTGAACTTGTGGGTGGAACCTTAGCTACAGAATCGTCATGGCAAATTGCCAGATTTGAATGCCATTTCTTGTTTATGTTTATGATTGATTTGCCTTGCCATCACATCCAAGAGCACTGCGTTACATGTTGCACGCAGACTGGGGCAAATTGGAAGGCTCTTTCCTCACATCCTAAATGAATAACTATGGGCTTCATTGTTGCAAGATATAATTCACCAATGGTTTCATTTTCACAAGAAGAAACTAAATCTGTCACTGCTGGAAATAGTGCAGTTCTGAAAATCCCATTCAAAGTGGAAGAGACACAGAAAAGGGCTATTAGGTTGATTAGAGTACTGGAGAGCCTACTCTATGGGAAGAATGAGATTGGTATGTTTATCTTAGTAAGATGGAGGCTGAGGGAGGGATCTAGTACCTCTCTGCCAGTGCTCATGGGAAGAAGGTATTTTAGGCTATTTCAACACAAGGCAAGATGAATATATGCCAGTCGTGACAATATTCCAGCTGGGATCTAGAAGAAGGTGCTAGTGATCAGAGCTTTGAGATGTCAGTAGTAGGAAGCAAAAGATCACAACCCATGTCCAAGCCCTATTTAGTTTCATGATGGAACCTGTTACAGTCCTGGAAAAGACGGTATGTCCAACTTGCTTCTGCAGCAGTCATGGGGATTTGATGTTCCAAAATACCTCTTCCCATCCTCCATCCTTATAATAACTTATGACACGTGAAGCAGTAGATTCTTGATCTATATTTTTAAATAAAGATTTCACAGTATTCATGTCCTCTTTACTTTCTAGGTATAAGGCAGTTTTATATGGCAGTCTAGTAACCCTTTTAATGTTGGAGGCTGATGGCCAGGTCAATGACCATGCAGAACAATGGTGGCAACCTCAGACACGGTTAGGAGAGTTATTACTAAAAATTGAATCTCTACATGAGCCTAAGAAATAAGTGCAAACTGACTCTAAAAATTAGAGGACAACTCTGTGAATACCACTGCAAATACCACTGGCAAGAGACATGTCTCCAAGCTGTCTTCAGACTCCAGAGTAAATAAATAAAATATTTCAGAGAGAAGAGGGCTGTATATGTTGGCAGCATTTCTTGACTTTGTGTGTAAAACCAAGCACGATTCGAACTTCCACTAGGTAAAGACACCAACATAAGAAACTCATTTAAACTGGTCAAATTCTAACAAACATTTTCTGTGAAATTTTGGTGAGCTGGAGTTTGCCAGAAGTTTTTCCAGGAATTAACAACCTCCAAAGACTGCAAACACTTTTTCTTCTGAACATCTCTGGCCAGAATCTTTCTCCAAAACTCATAAAGCAAAAACTTGAGAAAACCTGCCTGAAAAGCAGTCTGCTTTGTAAAAATATAGTAAGAACTTGCCAATCTTTGAAGCCAGGGAGAACCTAAATAAAGGCAGTGAAGACTTTGCCCTCACTCTTCTTCCCAAGTACTATGGGAGAAAATGAAAAAGTTTTAAACATACTAGTAGGGGACTTGACCTTTTTCTATCCTCCCTCTTCTACTTCCAACCTCCTGATTTCTCTACAGGAAAGTCATATAAAATGGCTGATCTCAGCTCATCTCTAAACATACTCTTTTGGGCCTCTCTCCCTACTCCCTCTCCCCACTCATAGTCCTTGGTAATCAAATCTTGGCTTATACACATTCCAACCCACCCCCAAAAAGCAAACAAATAAAACACCCACATTCAGAATGAGATCACATTACTCAGTGATCTCAGTGCTAGTGTTACCTTACACTTTCAGCTGGTCAATTATCTCTTTGGAGCAGTTTGAAATGTTCTATTGGCCCATTGACTCAGTGGTATGATATTTGCTCACTTCTAGCAAGCCTAATGGACAAATGGCACTGAGCATGTATTCTTGGAAGAGATGCACTTGCCAAGATTTTAGATCTCTGGCGAGAATCAGCTCTGTACAAAAGTTCGAGTCAAAAGCTTTTTTTTTTTTTTTTTTTAACACGAGAAGAAATAAACATTATTTTTAACTCAAAAGAGATTTTAACTTTAGACACTGCCCGTGCACAGCCCCAATGAAGACAAGGGCTGTGAGAAATGTGATGACATTTGGTTGCATAATTTTAAACTGAATGAGATTTACATATATTTTTAATAAAAACAAAGCAAGAAGCATGCATTCTTGGAGGAGATTCATTTGCCAAAAGTTCAAAAATTTGGCGAGCACAACTACATTAAATCTGCAGTCAAAATTTTTAAGAGGCAATTATGTAAGATAAGATGATCGTTTGCACCTATACAGTCATTCATGTTCTCTTGACTTTGTAGGCCCTAAAGCTTTACCATCATCCCACAACACTTGACCTTTGGGATGCTTTGATCATACGTCCTTTCAGAAGGCTTACCGAAGAGTGGTTAATTCTGTGGTGCATGAAATTTGCACAATACTTCTTTTTTCTTAATGGAACACATTTTTAGTATTTTGCAAGCCATCCGCAAGCTATTACTGCACATTTGGTTTTAAAATATGGTTTGGAAAATCAAAACAAATCTTGATTACAAATTAATCATGCAGTGAAATAAATTAAAATACAAAATAAAATAAAGTAGCTTCTCAAGGGAAGAGTTTAATCAGTTTCAAGTGTTCTTAAGAGAAATGAGAAATGATGCAGCACCTTTTACAGAAAGTGTTAAATAAGTTAATGATTTTGTAGACTGTAGCTGCATAAATAGTTATAGCTAATTTAAACCAGATTTCAAAGTACTACAGCAAGGTAGGGTTTGGCATAGCATGGTTGAATAGAAAGAAGGTTCTGTTTTTTCTTCCTTGCTTTCCTTCTTTGCCTGTCATACCCATAGTTTGTATTTAACTCTGATCTATCATCAAATCACGTGTGACAGAAGTCTTGACCTGTTGGTTACTAACAAGTCTTTGATATTTCTCAAGGCCACAGGAGAATCAGAGGTAAAACTTAACGATTAGAGCCACTTGACAAAAAGAGAAACAGTATGCCTTCAATATATTTATTTCTTGTTACTGTTGTCCCTGTCCTGCCTTCAGACAAACTGAAGAGTTTGTCCTTATAAGAGTTTCCCAAATCAAGCCAGCACATAGGCGTACTATCCACTTCAGAATATGTTCTATGTTGCATTAACCTTAAGCTCAGGCCTAAGTGCTGTCCTGATTAGGAAAGAATGAAGTTCATGAACCACAGTTCTGTATGTAGAGATCTTCATATCATTGGGGCTCTTGATCTTGCAATTGCAATGCATTCAGTCATAACCTTGCCCTCAGCTAGATGCAAGTTTTTGTTGCACCCGACAGGCACCTTAGTCTATTTGTCCATGTGTTACTGAACCCTGTGTCCCAGTTTATAGATCCTCTTTGACAAGGATAGCCTTCTTTGTTACTCATTTGTACTATAACAAGCACAATGTGACTTTGATCCCTTTGAGCCATAGTTATAAAATTAATAATAGTAATAACAGTAGCGACAACAATAGAGGTATACCTGATACGTATTCATTGCAATGGGCAGACATGGGATGCTTCATTTTCTGCTGAAGTCAAGCATCATGTATTTCAATCTTTTTCATCCTGAAGTATTTCTTCCATTATTAGTCTAAGAACTGTGTACTTCATCTCTGCAGTCATGTAGCAATGGCTCCAAGCTGCTACCGTGGAGCAGACAATTTACAGTCTAACTAGTAGGAGGTACAATACTCAAGGACATTTCTGAAGCACAAAGCTGTAAGGTCACTGTACGCCAGAGTTACATCCCTGATGGTCTGAGTTCTGCACCAAAACCCACTTTAAGGTTAAGAAACAAATACTAGTTCCAAAAGAAATCTGTTCAAATTCCCAGGAAGCCTGGTATCCCTTTGGCATACCATCACACTTCTATTCTATAGCAGATGACAAATCAAAGTTTGCTCTTGCCTTGTCTTTACCATGAACAGAGCTACATAAACTCCAGTCAAGATTTTTTTCTGTATTCCTTCATTTCCATGACCAATTTCTGAAAGCTATTCCCCCAAAATTTCACTAATTTCCAATTAAAGACTGCTGAATACCAGGCACTGAAATTTAAAGACTATATATATGTAAATACCAGACTTGAAAGTGTTCTGTGTTTCAACAGTATGTTGTCTATGACAGATCTATGTTGAATACCTGAGTAGTAAATACCTGTAGTAAAAACATCTCTCAATTCCCTTTCTTCAGTGCATATTGTTTAAATACGTAGTTTCTATCATTTAGTCCTGGTGATGAAGTTCTTTCATTCAAGTGCCTTTGTGGTAAATATTTACAAAAAAACACAAACCCTGTCAAAAACAGAACCTTGAAATTGCAGCTAAAGGTTGTTACAGGTGCCAGCAAATATCTTCTAAATGAAATTAAGGATATGGCATGCCCTCAGATGAAATGAATTCTGAGACAAATTCAACCAATTGAACCAATGGATTTTCCTTAAATCAACCTTGTACCAGGGATCTGAGTTATCTGTGGGACTTACAAGAGTTTGATCAGCAGCTGTGCTGGGGAGCTTAGCTCCAGAACACATCAGAATGGCCACACATTTCATCGCCTTTTTGATCAAAGGAAAACATTCACTTATTTGACGTAGCTTTCCCACAGTAATTGCATGCTACAGAAAAGCAAACCAAAGCATCTGATGCCTTAGCTAAATAGGCACAATCAAAGGACAGAACAAACAACCCAACATGCCATTCCACCTCAAATCCATTTGCTTTCCTCCTTTGCTCTTTTACTCCTCCAAAATGCCTTGGAACATAACCACCATTACATACTCAAATGATTCAAGGAAATTGTCACCAAATGAGGAATAAATTGTGAAGACCCACAGTGAGAATGCCTATCTTATTTCATTCTGTGTGGTGACGTGCACTACAGCCAAACATGACAAATAGTTACCTTTCAGAATTGTAAACTCAAACAAAATCGATGTCTACATCTCTCTTTGACTATCTCCCCTCTCTTTGACTGTCTCCCTTATCTTTGAATTTATTTGAGTTATTGCGGCTTATTCAGTCTATGGATGTCATCTGGAATTTTTGTAGAGCTGCTTTACATAGGATTTACACAGGCACATACATAGTATTCTAGGATTTAATAGCCATTGACCATTGTGCTACATCTCCCAAGGAGTCTCTGAAGAGTTAAGAGCTCTGGCGTTGCCTGTAGCTGAGAGGAAAGGCTAGCCATGGATTCCAGCATTGCTTTTTATTATGTTGCAGCTGTACTGCACTCAATTCTACTTGGACAAATTCCTGAACAAGAATCTATTTCCCTCACTTCACTTTTGGAATATGTACTGTTTTGGTTTTTGGCTCAGCTTTGAAGCAATGTTCTTTTTGTCAGTATTGAAGGAATGAAGGGTATATTTAAAGAATAAACTGTTGGGATGTGTTTGGTGATTTTGATTTAGGATGTAGGAATAAGGTTCTCAAGGGATGGAAAACTTGAATTCTAAAAATAATGACCATCTAAAGTGTGGTGGAGGTATTATTATTGCATTCACTCATATGGTCCTCACTTGATTTACATCTCTATTTAGGAACATTGTTTACAAAGCAACAATATTTATAGCAGTTACAAGCTTTCTTCCAGGGGTTATTTAAATAACAGTATTAAAATTCAAATATAGTACGATATATTAGCTCTCATACCTAGAAAACACATTAGCCAGAGTTTAGCTTACCACAGTTCTTAAACACTGATGCAAAGTCACTTGGTCACTTGTGTGATTTCTAGGTGGGTGCAAAGCCTGAATAAATTAAGTTTTGTGTATGTGTAGGTCACTTCAGTCTACCCTTAGACTATTTTCAAAAGACAGTTCTTGACTACCATTTCCTCTTTGAGGCCTTAAGGCAGACCAGTTATCCTCAGGGTACTCGGCCCCCCGAGCTGGAAGGCGGGGATGGCGAGCAGGATGAACCCCCCGTAATCCAGGAGGAAGCAGTCAATGACCTGCTATGCCACCTGGACACTCACAAGTCTATGGGGCCGGATGGGATCCACCCGAGAGTGCTGAGGGAGCTGGCGGAGGTGCTCGCCAAGCCGCTCTCCATCATTTATCAGCAGTCCTGGTTAACGGGGGAGGTCCTGGAAGACTGGAGGCTTGCCAGTGTGACGCCCATCTACAAGAAGGGCCGGAAGGAGGATCCGGGGAACTACAGGCCTGTCAGCCTGACCTCGGTGCCGGGGAAGATTATGGAGCGGCTCATCTTGAGGGCGCTCACAAGGCATGAGCGGGACAACCAGGGGATCCGGCCCAGCCAGCACGGGTTCATGAGAGGCAGGTCCTGCTTGACCAACCTGATCTCCTTCTATGACCAGGTGACCCGCCTAGTGGATGAGGGAAAGGCTGTGGATGTGGTCTACCTGGACTTCAGCAAGGCCTTTGACACTGTCTCCCACAGCATTCTCCTAGAGAAGCTGGCGGCTCACGGCTTAGACAGGTGGACTCTGCGCTGGGTCAAAAACTGGCTGGATGGCCGGGCCCAGAGAGTTGTGGTGAATGGAGTTACATCCAGTTGGCGGCCGGTCACGAGCGGTGTTCCCCAGGGCTCAGTACTGGGGCCGGTCTTGTTTAATATCTTTATTGATGATCTGGATGAGGGGATTGAGTGCACCCTCAGTAAGTTTGCAGACGACACCAAGTTGGGTGGGAGTGTTGATCTGCTCAAGGTTAGGAAGGCTCTGCAGAGGGACCTGGACAGGCTGGATTGATGGGCCCAGGCCAACTGTATGAGGTTCAACAAGGCCAAGTGCCGGGTCCTGCACTTCAGCCACAACAACCCCATGCAGCGCTACAGGCTTGGGGAAGAGTGGCTGGAAAGCTGCCCAGCAGAGAAGGACCTGGGGGTGTTGGTCGACAGCCGGCTGAACATGAGCCGGCAGTGTGCCCAAGCGGCCAAGAAGGCCAATGGCATCCTGGCCTGTATCAGAAATAGTGTGGCCAGTAGGAGTAGGGAAGTGATCGTGCCCCTGTACTCGGCACTGGTGAGGCCGCACCTCGAATACTGTGTTCAGTTTTGGGCCCCTCACTACAAGAAGGACGTTGAGGTGCTGGAGCGTGTCCAGAGAAGGGCAACGAGGCTGGTGAGGGGTCTGGAGAACAAGTCTTATGAGGAGCGGCTGAGGGAACTGGGGCTGTTTAGCCTGGAGAAAAGGAGGCTGAGGGGAGACCTCATCGCTCTCTACAACTACCTGAAAGGAGGTTGTAGCGAGGTGGGTGTTGGTCTTTTCTCCGAAGTAACAAGCGATAGGACGAGAGGAAATGGCCTCAAGTTGCGCCAGGGGAGGTTTAGATTGGATGTAAGGAGAAATTTCTTTACTGAAAGAGTGGTGAAACATTGGAACAGGCTGCCCAGGGAAGTGGTGGAGTCCCCATCCCTGGAGGTTTTTAAAAGACGTGTAGATGAGGCGCTTAGGGACATGGTTTAGTGGGCATGGTGGTGTTGGGTTGACGGTTGGACTCGATGATCTTAGAGGTCTTTTCCAACCTCAATGATTCTATGATTCTATGATTCTATGATTCTTAACAGAGCTAAGCCTTGAGGTATAGAAGATATGCTGTTTTTCCATAGGACATCCATAGTTTGCTTATCCCATCCAATCTCTGCAGTATACTTCAAACTGTATTATCTCTACGGGCCCGGGAGTCACTACAGCAGTGTCAGGCTTTGGATTGAAACATTTTCTTTGTAAAAATAGCAACGTGGAGAGAAATCAGCAACCCAACTCAATTATAGGCTGACGTTACCACTTTGTTCATTGCCTACAGGCATTTACACACATTTAATGGTTTGCTTCGCTGCTGTGTAAGGGTAATCCATACAGCAGAGCAAAATCTTTCAAGGAGGTTGGCCAAGACCTGCTCTTTATTTGTACTGTGGTTTGCAATTATGAAGTTGGAAAGTAGAAATTTTGACAAAATAACAAAAAAAAAGTTGTCCCTAAACCAGAAAAATCAAAGGAAACAAAGCTCATTCTCCCACAGGGTGAAGTAGGGATCAATCTTGCCTGTAATGGGGAAAGAAATTATTTCGGATTTCCTTTGGAATGGTCAGCTTTCAGAATTAAATCATCTTTTGGTCGATGCCAGTAACTAAACAGACGAAGCCCTTAGCAGGAGGTGAGAATCTCTGCAACTGGAGAAAAGAAATCAGGCTTTTCATGAGAAAGATCCAGAAGGTTCACATCTGTGCATAAGAACAAGTAGACATTGACCAGTGACTTTCACTTGTGTGTGTTCAAAAAGTAAACTTTGGGCAGTCACCTCATAGTAGGTCAAGCAACAACTCACTTCACACAGCCTGGCCTTTTGCATTATAACACCTGTACAAATTATGATGTGTTCCTTACAGTGAGCCATACAATGTCAATCCCTTAACCACATTTATTTAAAAAGAAGTATTTTGGTCTGCAAGCACAGTTGCACAGTTTCAGAAATCCCTTTTCTTCCCTTTCTCTTATTAAACTATTAATTTGTATTCTCTTCACTGTTGTTGCTTTTCCAGGAAAACAGAACGTTTTATCTCTTACTTAATCAGGAGAATACGAATTTGTTACTGCATCCCTAATCTGACTAGTGCTGCTAAATTGGTCAATTTATGTACCTTCTTGCTCTCTTAAGCACAGTTTCTCTCCAGAAACAAGACTTTTTATAGAAAAAGAGCATGAAGTAAATGGTTCATTCCACTTTCCCGCCTGATAAGATTTTGGATTGAGTACATTTAAAATACTATTTTATTGCCCTGTAATAGATTTTAGACAAACACATTTATTTTTATAGTGATCAAAGAGATATGGATATGTTTGTCATTTGTTACAGATCTAGAGGCAATACAAGGAAAAGAAGGCTCCCCAATGCATTTCACATGAAGGTGTTTCCACCCAGTTATGTATTCTCGGCTAGTTTACAGCTAAGGGGCCCTGGTCTGGCAAAAGTGACATACTCATATACTCAACTTCATGACCGCAAACAGTAAGATGAACTTTGCAAGGCCTGCTCTCCAGGTGCCAAGCTAAGCGTACATTTTAGACTTTGAAGTCCTGAAAACTTCACTGAGACTTGTCTGAGTGTCCTGACTCTTGCATTGAACCTAAAGTTCAGCAAAAGGTTTGCCACCTGTAATACACCTGTGGATGACACAGACAGCAAATATTGGAATGCACTGGGAGGATGGCGTGAGAAAGCCTGAGGGAAGCTGCACCTCCTCCTGTGAAAGGGTGAAAGTGTTTATGCAGACTTGAAGAGCCAGTGTGTAGCAGAGGGAGTCAGGAGGATGAAGTGACCTACCGAAGTGTAGGATGGCACTTTTAAAAATTCTTTTCCCTTCTTGTATGAGGATAGGAACTAAGGACTTAATTAAGACTTTGAGTAACACTTTGATGACTTGGTCTGCTTTTGGGTAACCCTTCTACTTGCTTGTCTTTATTCAGGGTCTCTGGTAGCTCCATAGCTGTAGTGCAAAGACTGATGTTGGAGAAGTACATCTATTTGATTTACTGTCTATGTCATGATGTTGGCACAAGAGCATTTTAAAAACCACAGCATACATATTGGGTCCCAGGGCTCTAGGCATGTTTTTGAATATATTTAAAGAGATGTTCATTGCACAAGATATAATACATGCCCCAGGCTGCTTAAGAGTTGGGAAAATGGAATATTTTGCATCTGGATAAGGAGCCAAATTCACAGTATGAGATAGTTACCATATATAAAATTTCAGAGAGACCAAAATATCTACCCACATACTTATTTTCACAACATGGTTATGAAATATAAGCCATCTTCAATACCTTTTTTGTGTTGCAGTGTGTGCATGTCTTTTATGAATTTCTAACCAATTTTTTTCATACAGAAAAGAGGAAGTTTAAAAAAAAAGGACAGAAAAGTTTCCCTTTTTGTTTATTTCAGAAAAAAAATGTCTTTAAAAGGAGATTTATATTGGTCCCGTTATTCAAAACATCTAAAAAACCTTAAAGACTTTGAGAAATTCTGTTTAGAAGCTGCCAACAAAATGAGTTTCATAATTAATAATATATCAGTTTTGATACCAATAAAGCTGTTGAAGATACTGCCAATCATTCATTCTCCTCCAGTTCAAATGCAGATCCTTATAGGGATGACATCTCACTACACTGACATCTGGAATATAGCAACAAAGTGCTGCTGGCCCAGAGAAACAGGAGCAACATGCAATATTCATTGCCAAATGTCACTTAGCAACATAACGTGTACAGTGGAGGAAAACTCACATCAGCCATACCCTACCCCTCCAAACAAACAAAAGCTCCTTGTAAGACATTTTGAAATTAAGGCAAATGATGGCATTATGCTACCTAGGAAAATTTTCTGTTAAAAATATAAGGAAGGGAAAGTGAACAGAAAAGAAGTTCTGGTTCATTCCACCAGCGAATGGATACAAGGCACCGTTAGCCTTTGCATTGCAATGCCAGCAGCTCTCCCTTGGGAGCAGGGTGACCTGAATTATAGGTGCAGCTTCAAAAACTTTTCTGGCATGTTATTGAATTGTTTAACTTGAGTTACTTACATAGTTCCAGAGTCATCCATCAGCCAAATAGAGCTTTTGGCTCTCCATTTTTTACTTAGGTGCCTAACTGCCACCTTCTCCTGTGAAGTGCCTAAATGTATAGGTACTTTCTGCAGGTGTAAAGAGCCTTAAGTTCTGAATGTACTACTGCATCTGTGTGGCAAAGTACAGTACAGCACAGCACTTTTTGGAGGAATTTCTTTAGTTTCTGAAAGTAACATAGTTGCATCAATGTGCTTCTCAGCCTAAGCAGATTCACTGTTTTGATTTGGCTTTGGACCTGAAAGACATGGTAACAAACAGAAAAAAGTATAAAACACAACTTAAGTTTACCCAAGGTAGATATGTTAATGCATTGTCTACCAGATTCATTTCATCTGTATCTCTTCTATCTCACCTTGGGGTTAGGCATCTTTGCAGGAACTGTAGCGCAGGTAAGAAGTTGACTTGCAGAGGGACAGCAGTCGGTACACGTGAAAGGTTAACCATTCAAGTGGCAAGAGTTACAAACTGGGTTCTACTGACAACAGTTTGGGGTTTTATTTTGTTTGTTTGGGGATTTATCTTGTTTAAAGGTGTCATTTTGGATTCTCCATTTGGACAAATATTAGGATTATGGTAAAAAAGAATCCCAATTATCCAAAGTTGAGGCATCACCAATACAGCATGATATCTCATTAAAGAATAAGAGGACCTTGAGGACCTGCGGAGATGGGATGAAACCGAATAACCTAAAGAAACAGTAATAATAACATCTGGTAGCAACTAGGAGCTTAGCAGTTGGAAATGTTGAGAAAGTCCTAGCAATATTTGTCCAGTACAAGAGGACTACGTGCTGTCAATGCAAAACAGTTACTAAAAAGACAAATGTACAGTGATGCATTGGGAATTTGCAGAAAGTCAGAGAAGTATCGAAGTCATTGACAAAACATCTGTGGAAACCTTAGTTTGACTGCTTCAGAAAGATGAAGAGGAACAATGAAGAAAAGGATTATTAGGGGTAACTGAAGGAATAGAAATCCTGTTTTACAGATGTCATGGTTTAACCCCAGCCAGCAAATAAGCACCACACAGCTGCTCACTCACCCCCCCTCCCCCGGTGGGATGGGGGAGAGAATTGGAAGTGTTAAAGTGAGAAAACTCATAGGTTGAGATAAAAACAGTTTAATAATAATAATAATAGTAATAATAATAGTAATAATTTGTAAGGAAAAGGAAAATAACAAAGAGAGAGAAATAAAAACCAAGAAAGGCAAGTGATGCAAATGAAAACAATTGCTTACCACCAACCGACCAATGCCCAGACAGTCCCTGAGCAGTGGCCCCCCACCGCCAACGTCCCCCCTAGTTTTATTGCTGAGCATGACGTCACATGGTATGGAATATCCCTTTGGTCAGTTGGGGTCAGCTGTCCCAACTGTGTCCCCTCCCAACTTTTTGTGCACTTCCAACCTACTCGCTGGTGGGGTGGTGTGAGAAGCAGAAAAGGCCTTGACTCTGTGTCAGCACTGCTCAGCAGTAACTAAAACATCCCTGTGTTATCCACACTGTTTCCAGCACAAATCCAAAACATAGCCCCATACTAGCTACTATCAAGAAAATTAATTCTATCCCAGCTAAAACCAGCACAATAGGAGAGGTTGCTTTCTTGTGAATACTGTGGAGTGGGTAAACACAAGGATGGAAAAAGAAACAATTTAAATACCATTTTGGAACAAGAAAAAAATGTTAAAAAATTACGCATTATAAACTTAGATTTGAAATTACAAGAGAAGTGTCTCAGCACCAGATGAATGAAGTTCTGCAACAGCGTAATTGTGTCAAAAAGCTTAATTGGTGGTAAGGTGGAGCTTGATCTCTTCCTGAAATGTGAGCTTTGATAAGGGCACAAGACTTTCCTTTTGGTTATAGTAGTCATGTTTGAAACTCTTGCAGTCACTTCACTTATACCACTAAACCCGTTGGAGAGGGAAATTTGTTTCTCCCTGTTTCAGTAGAGTTAGGATGCCAGATACTCCCAACAGCAAATTATACAACAGCCTTCCTAATTATGGAAGTTGTTAATTTTGGCAATGACAACAGAGAAATTTGTTCATTATAGTTGGGCAAGAATCCCCATTTCCCATTTTATGACAATTCTCAAATTATTGTTTTGTTGTTGTCAACATGAATCAGGTCAAAAAGTGGAAGGAAAAACTGGATGCTATGATGACCTTGACATCTTATTTACTGAAAACAAGGCATTCCTACTGAAGGGCTTTTCTTTGTATTAATTGGGCATTTCCTGACAGAACAAATTTCAGCAGAAGCACCAATCAGTTCTTGTCCATATCATACATACATATCAAGTGGAATTTATTAAAAATAACACTTAAATAACTCAAGACCTTAAATATAGGGACAGCATGACATAAAGACCCTGGCCCTAAAAAATGTCTAGGTTTGGGTGAAAAAGGGACTTGGCTCCATACAAACTGTTTGTGTTCAAGGTACATAGTTTTAGGCCTGTTTTAAAGCCTGGAGGAAACATCTATATAGGAAACTCATGTAATTTCCTCAAACAAAGGAACAAATTCCAGCCTTAATTTTCTCAGGGACTGAAAATAGGATTACCCACAGTAGTTGCTCAAGTACAGTTAACGTGCTTGGCCTTTATATTCCATTAAATAAATCTTTAGGATATTCAGATTGTCCTAGCTGAGTATCATTTAGTTCTGTGCTTTGGTAGTATCTTTTGGCATATAACAAACATTAAACCCACTATTTCTGCCCTCCCTTACTGGTCCAAAATGTCAATTTTATTCCAGGCAGTAAACAGAAAGACAAAAAAAATAAATTCTCAAGGGAATTGTCTAAACTTAGTCAGAGGCAAAAAAATGCCCAAGGGTAGAATTTTCAGGGAACCTCAACAAATGCTAGGGCCTGATTTTACACCACTAGCAAATACATTAGCACAGTGATCAAACTTTCTGGTGTGAAAAAATATCCAGTTAAAGTGAACTTTTTTTTAGAACGGTTTTAGTCTCTATGACACCAATATAACTTTTGAACTTCATCATATAGCAACTTAAACATCAGTCCCAGAAGTCTGTGACTCCCTGAGACTCTTTCAAAATTAATTTCTGATGAGAAAGGACTTTTAGAATAATAAAAACAATGCCAAATCTGAGATAAAGAGTTACAGAGTTATTTAAAGGCTCTACAATGGCTGATCATAGTGTGAAATGGGCTTATATACACTTACATTTCAACTTAGTAAGAATGTGTTGAGTGTGGCGGGCACCACAAAAGACAACATCAAGCATTTCCTTTGGATGCATGTTTGCTGTGATAAGGATCAAGAAACACTTTCACAAATAGTACGGGAAGGCCTTCTAGATAAATATCTATGGATGTAATTTGATACTTACCTGCAAACAATTTGGGGATGACCAAATACTATACAGAAGACCCACAAACTTGAGCCTCTTGGCCATACAGGAGTCGTTGTTTGTAAGGACAATCACAGTCATGAATTGAAGAATTTATTAAGATAGAAGAGTGAATCAATGCACAGCATAGAGCAATAGCACTCCCACATGTTAGTCAGCTCCATGGAAGGACTCACCCTCCATCATAACTACATATCAGCTATAGAAGTCTAAGGAGTATCTAGCTTTGACTTTGGAAATATTTTAGGAAGAAATATGGGCCTCTAGATGTGAGTTAGGTTTAATTCTTGTTCTTCTCATTTCATACTTGTTTTGTTTTCTCATCTCCAACTTTCCCTCATCTTTTGCCTGACAAATTGCTGATGTCCCTCCCAATGGTAAGTTAACAGTTTAATTTTAAAATGTAACACACTCCCTCCTTCCATCCAGGTATATTAACAGCATATGGTAAGTAACTGAGCATACTGGTTTCTTTTTTTTATGTTTTTGCTGTGTTGGAGTATTTGTTGTGAAAAGCAAGAATTAGATACAATCTCAGCTAAGGGCAGGACACCTAAAAAGTCTTTGTAATCTCCTTTAAGGAGAGGCTATAACTTCTGTGTTTTAGCAATGCAGTGTCCTGCAGAGGTTGTTGCACATCCATCATAACAGTAAGAGTGATGATACAAAGAACAGTGGCATACCTGAAGGGTCTGGCACTGTAATGAAGGAAAAAGAAACTGTGGAAAGAGAAAGAGTAAAAGCCTGGCTCCACTGATGGTCATGGCAAAAGCTCCCACTCACTTCAAAGGACTAAGTTTTCTCCCCCCCCCCCCTTTTTTTTTTTTTTTAAGAGAGTAAAGCATTATGATTTAAAAGCTTTTACTTTGATAAATTCATATGTTACTTCAGCTTGTTTCACTAACATTGGGGTGGGTGACTGGCACAGAGCAGCACAACCAATCCCTGATATCGCTGACCAACTGTCTTAAGCTGGAAATGAGTCAGCTCCGAAAAGCTCCCACATTCTCTTCACATATGCCTCCAAAAGATCAGGAAGGGACAGAGTATGACCAGTGGGTAAATATTTTGGTCTCTATATTACTCTTTTTCCTACTCAAACCTTCTTTAATCCAGATTCCAGTTAATTTTGACTTTGAAAAGGCAGGAAAAAGAAAAAGGAACTTTAGAGTTTTCAGTTTCCTTCTTCAACCAGTAGAACAATGAAAGCCTTATGTCATTTTCAGGGTTTTTTTTCTGTTCGTTATTTTTCCTGTCAATCGGGTTTGCTTTATGAATTTTCTGCTTATTGTTGATAGGTAAACATGTCAGGTTTGATTCCAGTCCAGTTCTTTTATTTTTCCCTTTTTCCCTTTTTCCCTTTTCCTTTTTTTCCCTTCTCTTCCCTTCTTTTCTCTTCTCTTTGCTTCACTTCACTTTTAACTTTCTTTCTTGCTCTCCCACTTTCTTTCTCTTTCTCCTGAGCAAAGATCAGCATATTTGACATATGCTTATAATTACTACAATGTTTTCAGCCTATATAAATAAATCCTTGAGTTTTAAGTTTATCAGTGCATCATATTTCACTTAGTATAGTATAATCAGGAAATTCAAAACTTCTACAAAACTTTATGATTAAAAGTTAGATGTGGGGTAAGACTCATAACAAGCCATCATCATGGAGATGATCTATTATAAATTACATGCCCATCTTGCATTTCAGAACATCTCTGTTGTTTATGAAATTTTAGTTGATTGCATGCTAATTCAAATGCTTTTCTACTCAGAATGGATGGTAAACTCTTGCTTCTGCATGCAAGCAGGGTATGTATCTGCCAGTCAAACCAGTGGTGGAACCCACAAAATAGGGGTACTACTGTGTTTCATCCAGCTTGTTTATATTCTTGCTCAACATGTAGCTTCAGCATCACGTTGCTCACAGCATCTGTAATATAACTTCACATTTTTCTTACAGTACCTACTAATAACATCTCTTAAAGAATTTACCTGAAAGAAAAAGGAAAACATTTAAAGAATAACCACATTAAAATGTTTTAAGGTGGCCATCCATAAAAGGCACTGTTTTCCTCTCATTTGCACTAGTCCAAATTTAGAGTAAGTGAAGAGAGAAGAGCTGAATTCTATCCTGGTTTACCTGCAGTGTGATCTTGCAAATCATTTTCCTGGTTGGAGGTTGGTAATGTTTAATGTTCTTCTTTCTGTAAACACTTCAAAAAAAGCCTTAAAAAAATTTTAAGCAGATAAAGATAGAACCTACCTTTCTGATTTAATTGTTCAAATCTGTCTGGAACATCTAGTGAGTTCTTGTCTCTCAGATTTTTCCCACTTTTTCAGTATTTCAGGCTTTATATTGTTTTCCATGAATGATGCATGATTTACAAAACCTGAAACTGTGGCATATATAGCATTACTGTCAATCCTGCAATTTAGTATATATCAGAAGGTTTCCAAAGAACACACGTGATCTGCTACTAATGGTTGAATTGGCTTCTTGGTATATAGTAGGATAATTCAAGTTGGAAGAGACCTCAGAACCTCTAGTCCAACCTCTGCTTGAAGAAGTGTCAACACTGATTTCAGACAAGGTTGCTCAGGGCTTTATCCAGTCTTGAAAATCTCCAATGGATGTGTCCCTTTCAGGGACAGAACTGTCATAGCCTCTACACACACAGCTTTGTGTTTTGTCTCACTGAATGTCATTCCATTCCTAAATATGCCTAACTGCTCTGTTCAAATGCTTTATCTGTTGCCAACTAGGTACACCATACTTGCATGGTGTTTTTGACTGATTTAGATTTGTGGATCCTTCTTCTGCAAGGGATGTTCAGCACCCTTTAGAAATTTCACATGCATGGGTATCTGTACAGATGTCTCCTATGGGAATATCAGAGGTAGTTTTGTACTTCCTGGACCACATTTAAAACCACTGGTGTTTTTAAATATCAAACAAAGGTATTGGGATAGGCTGGCATGATCCATCTTTAGAAAATCTGTATACTTTTTTATATTTAATTTAAAGGGAGATACTCTTCTCAAAATGCAACTCCTATATGATAATTTATTACTCTAGTATTTAATGTATCTGTTCCTCATACATTCTGGAGTACAGAACATGTGATATTATAACTGGACTATTTTAAACTCTGAGTTTTGCTTTCACTTCCATTCCCACTCATCCCACTTTCACCTCGGTGGTCAACATCATTGCTCTTACTGGAGCTCTGGCAAATTATTCACTTAGTTCTGTCTCACAGCAAGATAACTCTTCAACGTTACGCATTCTCACCAGGTATTGACACTCTTATTTCCTTGCACTCTTTATAAAGATAAACATTTTATTAGAAATTTTAGAACCCTTTGTAAGCTTGACTGAGCCTGGATTTTGGTAACTCTCATTTAGTGCCTCCTTTTCTGATAATTTCTGTGCTAATCTTCTATTCCCACCCCCCACCCCCACCCCTGCAATGAATGAACATTGCTATTTCTGATTCAATAAAATTCCATTTCCATGGAGTCCTTCCTTAGGTCCTGCCACTCCATGGTTTTGCTTAGAAGTGCGTTTTCCCCACTGAGACCAGGATGGCAGTAGTGCCCTGCTCCAAAAACAGTGACAAATGAAGACTGCCTGAAGATCACTAGGAGTAGCAGCCTAGAAGAGGCACCTGAATCTTGGCCTTCTCACCCCAGCCCAGAGGCCTGTTTATTTCATTTGGGATGAGTGTTAGAGCTCTGCCAAGCTATGTGTGCGCTGATGGTGGGAGACCCAGGTGCATACTGTGTGAGCTGGGTACGACAGGGACTGAGTGAGGGTATAAGAAAGGGAAGGGTCTTCTGGCTCTTCATCTCAACAGGCGGCCACACCTGAAGGCAATGACTACTGCAGTCATTCTCGAACAGAGGGTAGCTCTCTGTACCATGAATTACTGGGGCTTGCTAAGTTATCATTTTAGTGTTTTTCACTTTTTCTGTTAAGAAAAATCTGTTTCTTTAAATCCTTTTTTCCAAAAGTCATGGCTTGTGAGTGAGGAAATCTTACTCATTCTTGAGTGCCCAAGTGGCTAATTTAGTTTTACAAATTTCTGAAAGGGAGCTCAGCTGGGGTCATTTAAAGCTTGGGTTGTGTTTGCTTTTGTTATATTTCTTTAGAGCCTCTTGAAATTGACTCCAGACTTTTTTACTGCACCTGGCAGAAAGTTGTACTTGCTTTCCAACCTCTATCTGGAAATTAAGGTCTTCCCAAACAAGACTGTTCCCTATCAGATTTCTGCCTTTAGTAATGTTAACGAGAGCTCTGTCCCCCCTCTCACTGTACTGGCCCATGGCTGATTCCCAGGACTGTATCAGTACAATCTTGCTCACCTCCTTCCCTTGTGCAATTTAGACCCAAAAGGATTCTGTTTCACCCATTCTTGTGCAGAATACCACATCATTAACTTAAAATGCTAACAACTGTTTTTACCAATTTGATCATATGCTCACTGAATAGTGCATATTCTCCAGCACCTGCATTCGTCATGACTGTTAGCCCATTGTTTTGTTATAATATCCAGTTTCTCACCCCATGCTATTACTAAAGCTCTTCGATTTTGTTGTCCAAGATGCTTGCATTTATTATGTGAATGTTTCAGTTGTTTTTTTTTTTTTTAAATTGTTATACATAGTTCCTGAGGCAGACTACATACTTGCATAGTAATTCTCATCAATATGAATTATTTCTTTCTGCTGGAAATCTTCTGTCATCTCATAGTTTCTTATCAATTGCCACTGCCTTCTTTATGTGATTTCCCTGTACATTGAAATCAAGTGAAGAAATTACATGAGCTTGTCCCATTTATCTCCATTCACATTTTTGTTACAAACTCCTCTAAGCAACCATGCTGTACCTCAGGAAACTATTTGCCTAGTTGCATATGAGTTACCCTGCAAGATAGGTCTTCTCTCTGTGAATGTATCCCAAAGTTCCTTACTGATGCTGGTTTTTGGCCACTTCTCAAACTCTCTAAAGTTACTAAGATCTGCTGTCCTTCTCTGCAAAGCAATAAAATTCCACTGCAGATGACCTGAGCTTCATTTCTTTCACTACCTTGCTCGGTTTTGTGGGATTGTCCCTTTTGCCTGTCAGCCTCATATTCACGCCTTGTACCTCAGTCCTGTAGGGCCCTCCCACATGTCCTCTGAATCTCCTCTAGCTTGTCTTCATGCAAGCCTGCCCGGGTGCAGGCTGGTCCTTCCCTTCTGCCCCTCCTCACCTTTGTCTCTGCTTTCTCGTAATTTCTTGTAAATTGTCTGTGTTCCCTGTTGGCTTCAGGCCCTGTCTCTTCTCCATTTCTTCCTTGCTTCTTGTGGGGCTAGCTGCTCTGTTCTTCCTATTTTCTCCTGTTTCATGAAAAGGCCTTGAGCAGCCAGTGGGTAAGAGATGTGAAGAGCACTCATGGATGCCACATACTCACTGGTGACCCTGACATCCTCAACACAAGACACCCACATTGCTAATGTCTATATTGGCCTTTACAGCACGGCCAGGGGCACTCTCTTGTTCTCTTATCATGCTGGACCTAGTCCAGGACATTGCAAGAGTGAGAGTGGCACAGCTTGATGTTGAAGACTGTCTGGCCCATGTCTGTCATATGCTGCAAAGTTGGTTTCATATTAGACAGAATTTAAATACATTTACTTGAAAAATGCAAATGTGGAATTCGCAACAAAGTTATGAAACAAAGACGGCAATAAGATCATACTCCAGATGCTCTTTAGCTGTTCCAATTTCTAAGCTAGCCTGTGAGGTTAACTAAATAGCCTCTGCAGCTTACCTGAGGCCAAGATGAAGAGCACATCTTCCTTCTGGTGCAGGTGGCTGTCAAAGCCATGCAGAACGCCTGCTCTGGGTGACCTGTTCTTTTCCACCCCAGCAGCACAAGCTGACAGTTTTCCTCTGTTTTCTTATTTACCCAAAGCACATTTCATTTGATAGAGTGCTGGGAAATCACAGGTTTTCTTCAGAGGATTAAGCTATTTCTTTTTACCTTCCTTATTATGTTCTTTTCACTAACATTTCTACTTATACCATAATTAGCACATTCTGACTTTGGGCTGCATTTTGCTATTATATTTTTCTGACTATACAATGGCAAATATTAAAATTGAAATAGCTAAAGCACAGACTATGTGCTATTTAGACTATTTAGCTAACTAGCTTCAGAACTGCTTCTTGCCTCCAAGCAATGTTTTAAAGTAAAACATGCTATAACATATAATGAAATTGGGAATAGGGCACTCAGAGAAAGACACACACCTGCATGCAAACTTACTTCTGAAAGAAATCTTCTTCTTCCAAGTTGCCAGGTATTCAGATAAAGATCCAGGCCACAAAAGTAATGCAGTTATCATATACTTTTTTTTTTTCTTTTTAAAAATCACCTTATGTTTTTTGCTTCCCTTTTGATTTTTAACCTCATTTTGTTCATGTTTTAAAAGAACTTTCATCTCTGCAAAGCTGAGGCCTAGAGGTTTATTTTTAAATGACTTTTTTAAAATGTCAGGATCAGGGTTTTAGACCATCATCTTTCAAAAGAATCACAGGACAAGCAGATACAATTACACCAAAATGTGTGTTTCCACATTACCATGTGTGTTGCTCTATAAAGCAACCACCAATATTTTATGAAATGTATAGTTTTGTTCAATATTTTAATCTTTCATAACTATATAAAAATGCCTTATACATATGTGAACTGAGACATTTTAAAAATGTTAGTTGAGTGAGATGGTAGATACTGGCTACAGAAGATGGACATGTTGAATTATGTTGCACATAAATTGCTGGCAATAGCCATTTTAGAATGATTTGTCAACTAATGTTACCAGTTTGTCTTTGAGTCAGTATACAAATATTGCACCGATACTCTTTGGAATAAGAATACTGTATTCTGGACCAGCATCCCAAACTTGTTGCTGGGTTCAACATGTTCTTGCTGATCAGGGTTGTACTAGGAACTACTGAAATTGTGTGATTTGATGGCATCAGCCTTTC
The DNA here is from genome assembly GCF_965638725.1 of Aptenodytes patagonicus. Classification (NCBI taxonomy): domain Eukaryota; kingdom Metazoa; phylum Chordata; class Aves; order Sphenisciformes; family Spheniscidae; genus Aptenodytes; species Aptenodytes patagonicus. The sequence continues at coordinate 60,208,490 of NC_134955.1, read as the reverse complement.
AAACTTCCACATTTCTCTTCGTGACCTTTCTGTGATTAGTCGGGGTTTGCATAAGGGGAGGCTTTGCAAGTACACAGCATTATCAAATCACTATGGGTCGGTGTGGAGGGAACCCTGCACTACAAAAGAGCTGCTGACATTTGTGAGCATAACATGCCTGTGTGAGATCTTACAGCTTTATCTTGGAAGCCAGCTGCTGCAGTGCCAAGCAGATTTGGCTTCAGGCAGAGGAGAATGAAGGAAATGAAAAAGAGTAGCTACTTGTGGATTAACTTTTCCTGGAACAGCCTTATTCAGTACAGAGCCATTTCTGGTCCCAGCAAACTAGCACTGTTCAGTAGAATTGCTTTTGTAACGATTAGCACTAAAGATGCTCATATACAATTTTGTGTGAATTAGATTTTTGGACATAGCCAAGTTATGCAGTAATCTGTCCAGAAGGGTAGTTTCTTTATAAAACCCTGCAGTAGTGTCTACTGTAAGCCACCCATGGTTTTCCCTCTCTCGTACATTTCTTACATCAGTGTAAACATGGATATTTATTTAGAATGCACAAATACACCTTAGCTGCTGAGTGTGTTCTGAGGGCATTTCCTTTGCAAATCTTGAAGACTGGGTCTCAGTGCTTTGTTATTGTCCCAGCTGAGTGAGAAATTTGATTACCATGTGGATGCAATGCCTTCCCAGCCTGCACAGCGTGAGCATCACTTTGCCCCATCCTGAAGGAATTCCAATGTGTCAATGAGCGGGATGGGAGACTTGGGTGTGTAAGGAATAAAAACTTGGGCTCTAGTTGTCAGACCTTCTTTATTTGAGACATGAAAGGACTCTCTGATGGGGGACAGCGAACGTTAGTCATAATATGTGATTTTATTAAAACCACTCAAAGGGCATCGGACAAATGGAATAAAGAAGCAAATACAACAATTAGCAACAGATTTACAGAGGTTATGTAAATGGACATAAATGCCACAAACCCCAAAATCTCCAATAAGTGCAGGAAACTTTAAAGAGTTGGAAACATTTTCCTGGAAAGATGACAAACGGATGTCACAGGCCTGGGTGTTGGTGGGAATACCACACTTGCATAGATCATGCAATTCAGCAGTAATTTTCTCATGGCCCTGTGTTTGTGCTATTTGCTGGCACAGAGTTAACTCTCCACTCTATCGCTAACTACACCTGTCAGGGCATCTTGGAGGTTTGTCTTTGGGGAATCCGGAGTATTGGTGGGAAGGGTGGTTGGAGAAGGCAGATGTTTTGGACTGGCAGCCGCTCACGGTGTCCCACAACATTCCCTTGACACACAGTCCAGCCCTGCTGTACCTTCCTGTCTGACTTCCCCCAGGAGCAGGAAAGGAGCTTTGGCTACAAGTGTTCCAATTCCACTTCTGCATGCTTGCCCAAATTTCAGATGGAATCCTACTTCCCTGAGGTTTACATACTAGTCTATCTAAATTTTGTTTCATTTTTGGTTTCCCTCTGTCAGCAATCCCTCAAATAAAGAAAGTAAAATAGTGCCAGTGCCATTAAAGTAGCAATAATAGTTATAATCGTGCCTTTGTTAGCTTTATCTAACCCCAATGACAATAGGGAGACAACCTTTGGGACAGCAAAGGTGATTTTAGAGATCCACAAAGTGGGAAAATGAGACATAAGGAAGCTATGAAAACATAGTCCAGCATTTTTTCATCCAAGGTGGATGTACAGCTGGTTAACAGAATCCCCCCAGTTTATCAGCAAACCATATCAGAGCACGTAATAAAATACAGGAACAGACTAGGGTTAGCATGGAACGTCCTTCCTTGCAAATTTTTAAGAACAGGTTAGACAAATATCTCTGAGAAATCAACCAAGTATAACTCGTCCCGCTCCAGTACTGGAGAAATGACCTCAATGGTCTTGGGACAGACTGTCCACCTCTACATGTTAGTATGAAATCTAACATCTAACAGTACAATGCTACAAGATTCAGAACATTTGGAATAATCACCTAAATTTGAAATTCTAAACTGTTGGTATTTTCCATCACTAATTCTTGGTTTTCTTCAGTTCCAGAGCCTCCCAGTTTCTTACCATGAATCAAAGGAACTCCTCTAAGGCAAAATTGCTCAACCGTGACTCATTCTAATGAGATTGCACACTAATAAAACCTCCACACATTTTTTGTCTTTTTTCCTTAATCATATTCCCTCTTTCATGCTCTCATCTCATCTACAAATTTGATACTGTTACTCTTCACTTTTTTACCATTCTCCACTTTTTCTAACTTTCCTTATAAAGAAGTCTTTCTCTGTAACAGATTTATGCAACTTTTTAGAGCTGTTGCCTGTTTCAGTTGTGCTTACCCAGGATAAAAGAAAATCTAAAGGATTTGACATTTCCGTTTACTCCTTTCATTAAAAAATGCTTGTATGTTTGAAAACAATGTAAAAGATGGGAAGTTGGATAACCATTTCAAATGATGCAGTGTGGACAAGGGCTGTTTGCCAACCCCACTTCTTTTAAATCTCTCCATGGACCTTAACAAGAGGTGGACTATATACTACCCTATTTGTATGGAATACAGTAAAGCTGCAGATGTCTGAAGAAAACAGAAAAGGCTTCAGGAAGAACATTCAGATGTCTGAAAGTGAGATGGTATTATGGTATTTTCCCTAGCAGGTCTACTTCAGTACAGCAAGAGGAGGCTTTTCAACAGCTCATTATCTTCCCAGTTGAAGTTGGTGCTCCAAAACCAGATCTACTCATGCTCTATAAAATGCATTTTCCCCTACCTCTCTGAATTCCTAGAGTCCACATTACTGTCAAGGCAGTAAGGAAACATCATTTAAATAGCCAGCTTTTCCCCTTTCTCCCAGCGGTGGCGAGCGAAGAGTTTCATCCTTTTTTGGGCCACAATCTTTTCAAGAAAAGCGTCAACTTACTCTGTCTCTGGTTCGAGTCACTGCCAGGGCTGATCCATATGCCAGAACTCTAATCCAAAAGCTGTAAAATCAGAGTAGCATGGTACTGAGACCAAGTTAATTTGTGCTGCTGGGATGCTGTTGCTCTGTGAAAAGTTGTGTAACTATAATCTTCCAAATTTGTACCTAGGAATAAAACCAGTATTTACTGAGAATCTTTCACAGACTCCATAGCCTGTTTAGCATAATAACAAAGTTATCACCTTTTCAGTATTTCTGTTACAATACAGTGGATCAAGATGGAAATTCATGACAATGTTGCATCATTATTGCCAGTAGCTATTAGCAAATAAGTCTCTGAGTTGATCAAACCTAAAGTTAACTTCAGAGTAAAAACAAGGAGAAAACAATGGAAATGTCTTCACAATGCTTTTAAAATTTACATTCAGGGTCAATTTAGTTTTGCAGCACAAGCATGGGTTAGAAAATTACAAAAGTTTACAAAGGGATCAAGTTGCCCATTGCCCTTCCGTCTGGTTTTTGGGTTTTTCATAGTGTGAAACCTAAGCATATTGTCTACAGGCATTAATGGAATTTCTCAGAATTTACAGTGTGCAGCAAGGCCATTTCTTTCATGAGAGTGGGATATTTAATTTAACTTCCAGGTCACTCTTAGTTTGTTGAAATTTAGGCGTTTAGTAGGGCACAACTTCTTAACAAACTGGAGAAGAAGCAGTGTCAGGTTAGGGCTTCAGACTGAATGGGGTGGGGGTCCTAATTTACTTCTGAACTGCCCCATTACTCACTATTAACAATATTGGTTCTTTGGTGTATTATCTATTTAGCATGTGCCAGTGGTGACTGTCTGGTCTGATAGATGCCCTTTCTTACCAATGTTTTCTAAATAGCAAAGACAAAAAATAACTGTCAGTGGAGGTCAGGTTCCCTGTGTATGGCCACGTGACCTGCTATATATGAAGATCTACAGATGAAACTGCTCTCAGTTCATGCCTCTGCTACCACGTACATCAGCAGGTGTAGAAAGAGCAAGATAAACACTATAAAAAGCAAAACCAAAATATGTGCAAGGGTGTAAGCCTTGAGCCTTCATAGTACTGAAGCTTTGGCAAACTGAGAGCAGAAGACATGTAAAATGGTGCCATTCTGACACGCTTTTCCCCGTGTTCTTGTCTGTCAGTATTGTCTATATACCGAAGTGAGACTGGAAGGGGCATTCAGTGAGATAACCCTTGTTTACACTGAGCCTTACAGAAAAAAGTAATTCAACGAGCAGCAGGACTGAAGAAGTTTGGTTTCCTATACATTTGTCTCTCATGGATGGAGGGGAGAGGGAAGAGAAACCCTGCAAATTTTCTGATGTCTAGTATTCGGTGTGCTGCCATTACCATGGTTAGTGCTTGCCTTTTAATGGCACATTTTTCTCAGAGAACGTACCAGACATTTGACATTTCAGAGCTCTTCAACTTTCTGGCATATTTGGTTGAGACTGATAAACAGGGTAAAAATTTACCAGGAGTGGTGAGGGGCTATTGGATACACATATGATGGCCCTCCTCTCCACAAACACTTACGGTCACATGGAGGACATGATCTCACAATTTTCATATTATTAGGAAATCAGGCTAAAAATACCACACTTTTCCACATAAATGGCAAGCTTTGCCCAGGACACAGCTGTCACTGAGATGGGAAGGGAGCGGAACAAAGAGGGCATGGTGGGAACACAGCATGAAACTTCCCCTGGGCTTGTTTACACCAGCACAATGTGCCCTCCAGTTGCACCGGCATAACAGATGTTCCCTAAAATAAATGGGCTTCAAGAAAGGGATGGAGATTTTTAAGGGGAGCAAAGCATTCGGGGACTAACCATGAGTGTGGCACTGTGTCAGGCTCTGTGTCTGGCTTCATGCCTGAGGCAGAGCCAGGTACTTCTCACTCAGCTTGCAGCTGCCATTATCTGCTGTGCCACCCATTCAGCTGTGAGAGACCCTTCTGTGCATGACAGAGCAAAACGGCTGACATGGTCATGTGCCGAACAGATGTTTTGTGGCTGGCTTGCTGGAACGGGGACATCACACTCATGCCATACATCTTCTGAGGGTGAAGTGGTGCTACACTTCTGTGAGCCAGGGGAAAAAAGCCACCTTCACTACTCTGCTCACCCTACTGATAACCTCGGGTGGCAGCAAGGCAAGAAGGGAGAAACTACAACCAGCAGAAGACTCTGCCTTGCCTTTCTGTGAAAGTGAGAAGAAACTGAGCAGGTAGGGATTACACATATTTCCCAGGGCACAGATGAGCTTCCTAGAAGCTGCTTGTGTTTGGTACAGAGAAGGTTACAAAAGAAACCTGGGGAGCATCCACTCTGAGTGCCGGCAGTTTGCACAGTGACTTCACAAAGCTAAATAATATATCAGAGAAGAAAAATTTAGTCACAAAGAGAAAATACCTGCTTTTGCAGGGGAGTCACAGGCAACTAAACTCAATGCAAGAGACAGGATTAATCTGCTGCAAGTTAAACCAAAGCACAGAGCCATCTGAAGTATGAAAGGGTGATTTCCTCATTAGGGTCTTACCGAGGAATGAATAGCGCTGCTTAATAATGAATGCAAGGAAAAAAAGCACCAGAAAAAGTTAGCCAGGAAATTTCTCTAGAAAAGTGTCAGCTGCATGTCCATCCCCCCCATCACAGGTAACAAATACCTTATTTGTAAATAGTTGTGTAAAGAGTGGTACCTAATTCATCTGATGAAATCCATCCTTAATGTGCATCTGAACATAAACTCAGCCAAAATGACAGTTGCGGCTCTTGCAAAAGCTGAAGAATCTGTTGTGAAGGACAGCCCTTGCAATTTGGTGACACATTTCAAATATTTAGGTAGTTAAGTAGCTGACACTGAAACCAGCATTCAGTGTTGAAAAAATCCTAGTCATAACTTCATTCAAAAATTAAGGATGAAACAGACTTTTCACTTTAAACCAAATTAAGCTTCAGATGGGCTGTTGTTTTATCTGGGTCCCAAACCCTAGCAGTTTTTGACAATGAAGAGATCATTTGACCTAGGTATTTTTAGCTATATACACTTATGCATCTTAGGGGTATAAGTGAAGGACCAACAGGATTAACATGGAGTTGTTGCTCCATTTTCCTCCGCAAAGGCACCAGCTCACTGGCAGGATCTGCCACACTTCCTCTGTGTGCTCCAGCAATTCGGATATCATGACTGTCCTTCCAGCCGCAAAGGTATCGCTCTTCTGCTTGGGGGAAACTATGAGCAATGAATGACTTTTTGCTCAGAGTACAAAGCTTTACATGACCAAAAGAAGGCCTGTGGTGATGAGTTAATAACACTTGATGAAGGCAGAAATAAGGCAACCAACATGCAATAGTGACAGAAAGCTGCATAGCAAGCCCCACTGCATCTGGATTTTGTCTACTGGAGGAGCGCACATCCTTGGGCTCCGATGCACTTTTTATGTAGTCAAATTCTTGGCTTCAGCTTCTAAGATCCTACGTTAGCCAGCATGTTCCCATGTCTCTGATTTCCTTGCCCTTTCCACTGTGTTGTATCAGCACTCACAGCCTCACACCTCTTTATGTTCCCTCACAATCACCTTATTGCTGTAATACCTTTTCAAAATTATTTTGTCCTTTCCTTCCTACAGACATACCAACACCAAACCACATTTAAATCATCATGGCAGACACATACACACACTAACGTCACAACTTGCCTCTCCACGCTTCTTTTGTTTTTTTTTTTTTCCTTTTTTTTTTTTTTTTTCTGTACTCCCTTGGCGTCTGAACTCTCCGCTGCTCTGCAGATGGCTGTCTGGGTTTTGGGAAATTTGGAGGGTGCGGAGAGGCCACAGCTCTTGTTGTAAAGACTGTAGAAGTGCAATGGAAAAAATGGGCTGAACCCTCAAAGGAGCAGTGGAGCTACCCTGTCCCTGTAGCACTGCAGTATTCACATTGCCCAATATCTTGCCACTAAATGCCCAAGTTAGGAGGTTTCCTTGACTCCTCCTAAAATCACCAGAGAGACAAAAATGCCTTTGCAAACAGTGGTTCAAGGCACATCCTGCTTTGAATTCCTCTTAAGGAATCAATTTCTTTCCAGTCGCTCTATGTGTGGAGGGCAGGCTAGGGAGGTCGGCCTCCTAATGCAGGCCTGTACAATATGGGCTTCACGTCAGCCGATGCAAATACCTTCTTGGCAGCCTAACAATTTTCAGAGATTATGGGGCCAATTGTTTGCTTCGGGGCCAGCAGAGTTGGCTAGTCACACAGAGGAAGGCATATTCATCCCATCCACAACATGTCTGAGCTCTTAAGGCCACTCTTCTGTTCTTCTGTATTGCAGTTCCTCCAGGTGCAACTGGTGCAACCTGTCCCTCTAAATCATAAATACTCTGGGCACAGGAACCTGCTTTTTTGGAATGTTGTGTAAGGTACACAGTACATAAGACATAACAAAACTATCACTAATAATAATAGCAACAGCAGCATACTGTTCACATTATATACTAGAATACTAGATACTGTGGTTATAAAAAAAAGGAAGAAGATCTATTTGCCTCCTGATAAGACCATTTAATTGAAAATGAAGAAAAGAATTGACAGGATATGAAAAATGTAAGTGCAATAGCAATTCTTTGTGATGTGTTGGATGTCTTTGAGGATTTAAGAAGTGTTGTGTAAACTGAGAATTTGCTGTACTATAAGGCAATGGGTCAGAAAAAGAAATGGAACGGTATCTCTGAAATTCAGAGAAAGTGGTAAAAATTTGAATTCCATGATGCTTTGATCTAAGTTAAACCTGCTTCAATATTTGTGTATTCATATCACCCGAGCCATATGGCAGGACCCAAGAAAGTGGGAGGAAATAAAATAATAATAATGCTTTCATCATGTTCAACTGAAAAGTGGAAATAGAATGAAATCTTTTCATTTTTAATTGCCTTTTGATATTTAATTTGACTATTCAATCAAAAGATTCTGGGTTGACTCTAATAGTGCCATAACTTGACTTTAAAAGTTCTTTGTAGTGATGAGAGTACTAAAAGAAAATATCACAGGTAAGAGTGCATACAATATAAGAAACTAGCTTTAGTACAGAGGTAGGGATGATTACTACAAAACAAATTTATACATGAATTTACAGTGCTTGAACTTGATTGCTTTGTTGCCATTGACTTGAAGAAATGTCTTCATTGCAAAAAATCAGTTGGACAAATGCTTCTGGTTGGGCTTTTTGTTCGGTGTCATCATGCCTCTCAGTCCCAGGGACAGAATTTTGCGTTTACTGAAGTGACTTCAGTGGACTTTATATAAATGTAAAATTAATGTGGCTGCAAAAGCAGGTTCTTTATTATTCAGTTGAATTCACCTGCAGGAGCAATGGGATTGAAAGATCTATTCACTGTTTAAAAAAAAAGAAAAACCAGAAGTGGTATTTCTGTGAAGCACATTCACCTACAGCTGGTCAGTGTTTTGCGATGGCTGCTTCCTCTTTGGAAAGATCTGCTTTCAGTTTGGTTTCCCTGGGAACGATATGTAAGAAATAGTCTCTGTTGTGCTGTCTAGAGGCTTGACTTATTCACCAAAATACCCATAATATTCCCTTGAGACACAAATACGTTCATGTCCAGAGATAGCTGATATCCATTGGCCTAGCTCGTAGAAAGGCTTAATTTAGCAAAAAACCAGCTGATCATGTTGCTCCACCACTCAGATTGTTTTGTTTTTCTACTTGGTTTGTAATACTACGTTATAACAGAAGGGTCCCAAAATTCTGTTTTCAAGATTAACCACTTCAGGAAGTGGGGTTTTTCCTCCCAAGTGCAGAAGCCGTTTTCTGAAGAAAGCTATGTTTATTTTAGTTTCTTTTGCCAAATGAAAAAAATCAACAACCCCCAAAAAATCACTGCGGATAGACTAAACTTTTCTGTTCTAGCTTGAGTAAATATGTTTGACGTAAAAATAAACAGAGAGTTAATTGCCTGTTGTTGAAACCTTGTTAGAGTACCTATGGAGAGTGTTACTTCTAAGGGGCTAGAGAAAACCTTTCTATTAAAAAATACATTAACTTCCGATGCCATTTCTCTTTCAAGCAACCATTATCCTTATAAAGCCTGACTATTCATGTTTGTCAGGTTGATGTAACACCACTGATTCCCAGCCCTTATTTGCACTGGTGCACAGTAGGCTCTAATCAGGCAATGCTACAAACAAAGGGAGCTCAAATTGCATCCCTGAACTTACTAGAGTTCAAAGTTCTCCAAGCAGAGGTGCCAACAGAATCACTGACGTGATGAATGATGCTCATGCTCACTAAGTCTGTCACCAAAATGGAAATTCGCTTGGAACAAGAGTGTTGATTTTTGTGTGAAAGGGATGTCTGAACTGAAATGGCAAAAACTAACGCTTCTAGATATTGAGCATCCTGAGGCCCACTGAAGTCCCTAGAAGTTCTGAGTGATACATACTTCATGCAAGGCATTGAAAAAAGATTATTGCAAAACCTATTGAAGTATAAAGACTATCATTGATTCCAGCAGGCATCAGATCAAGCCCAGTGTGAATGAGTATCAGAGTATGTCTACATAGTCTTTTGCAGGCAGAATACAAGTTTCTGTGCCCAAGACTTGAGCCAGTTGGATGTATGACAGCCCTGAACTGGAAGCCATGTTACTGCATTTACAGTGCAGAGCCCAAACTAAAGCCCCTGCTGAAAGACAGAAAATATCAATTTGTGCTCAGCAGCATGCTCCATCCAAGGATGTGTAGAGTGAATGCGCATATGCTCAGAGTGCAAACAGAATGATTTCATGCTTGCCTGCAAAAGACCACGTAGAAAAATGTCCTGAAAGGGGAAGAGCATCTAAACTCTGACGTGAACACTTAAATATTCACTCCCCTGGACTCTGGGAAACTGAGGAAGATGGATGGGTGGGCTGTTTCCTAACAATGTTTTTCCTAGTTTGTTTCTTTTCAGATGGAGAGACAAGAGATAGCAAGAGAGGCCTGCAGATGAAAAGAAAAAAATATTAATTGAACTGAATTCCAAAGCCACAAAATGATCGACTTTCGCTGGCATGAGGTTTGCAAGCCCCAAAACAATACTTTAAAGTGTTTAATTTTTTCACATCAATTTTAATTAAGCTCTCATTAGGCTCTTGTGTCCCTAGAATTTGGCGGACAAAAGAAGCTGGCTTGCCCAGCGAGTTTCCCAAGCTTGCACAGCTCTATTCCTAAGGAGATTTACCACATTTTTTTCCTCCTCTTGAAAGAACCTTACATGAACCAATTCAAATGAAAAACACATGGACTAAAAAAGACTTCATCATGCCAGATACCTTTTTATATCCAAAGCAGTGAACTTGTAGTCAGTTTGTCCTTTCATGTGTTGTTTTTTCTGGCTTTGGGACTAAGAATGATTTTTTACTACGTGCAGTAGTAAAACAACATATTATGCAATTCTATTTTTCAGGGAGAACACTATGTAATTCATAGGCTTTGCAATGCCACATTTTCTATTCAACAAATACATAAAGTGACTTCTCTTTCCCTTGTGGGCATACATCTAGAAATTTATGTTCAGCAAATGGTATTCCAACTTACCTAACTTGGGGTTTTTGGGTTTTAACTATTTCAAAAGTGACTGCATAATGTAACAATAAGCAGCTTCCAAACTATTTTTATCCCTGTCATTCAAAACTTGGCACATAAGATGGATAACATCTTTTATCCTGAGGCTTCCAGTCAAAGAATACAGGTGAAGACACAACATACCATGACTAGCTTGCAGCCCAACAGATCTGATAAAAGCGGAAGATCTTTCCATAAAATGTACATGATGGATTAGCAGCTGCGTTAAAATAACTTGTTGGAAATGTACTCACTGGAATGATTTTGAAGATTATGCCATCTTCCAAAGAAAGCTTTCATAACTCTTCCATGTTTCTTAAAGCCAATCTCCAAAAGAGGGGTTAGTTCAATTATTAAGAACACTTTTTAAATTGATGCTTTCATTTTGTAGCTTGAAACAGTCATAATTCTGGAAGACTATCCCTCTAACCCTCCTATGGATTTATGTGGTGCCTAGTATCTCTTCTGCATGCAAGGGTCATTAACTTGCTAGATGTGTGTTCACATGATGGATACTTACATACTGATTTTCCCAAATCAAAACTCACAGCTCAAAAATTATCTCTAATGAGTTACTGGGAAAATTTCCCAAAGAATTCACTCACCTAGAACTTAGAAATGTTAGAACTTAGAAATGTGTTGTCAAGGAAGATGTGATTATGCTTAAGTATGTCTTCTCATGCTCAGCAGTGGTGCTAAGAAAAGGCCAAGTACAGGTAAGCCTTCCCCAAGTCATGAAAATGCATCTGCAAGCCTTCTGGCCAAGTTCATGGGAGAATAGTCCATTTATTGCTATACAACAATGCTACATCAGGATCAGGAAGCTCCTGGGCTGCAACTTGCTGGAGGCTGGGAGAGTATTCTTGTTAGCGTTGCTGTATACTTGTCCTACTATTATAGTCTTCCTTACGCATCTAATTTTCGGTGTTGTTGGCTCTTCTGTTTAAGGTATGGGTGGCTTTCGAAGGGAGGCTCAAGACCCTAGGAAGAGCTGGTGTAGCCCTAACCAGAAAACATCCAGAACTTCTGCAGGCTGGTCAGGATTGAGAGGTAATGAGCAGTGTTTTTTAAGGTGTTCACAGAAGATATGTCCATGCCTTCCCCTGAAAAGAAAAATACTACGCAGTCCTTCCCTCCACCTCTGCACCTGGATATCCCAGTTCATCCCAGCTGACCCCCAGTTCATCCCAGCTAGCAGCCAGGAAAGGCATCAGTGGCGGAAAGATAGCTACATAGACAATATAGCAGGCTGGATTGTAAAGCGTGCAAAGAAGAGGTCACCCATGATGAACCGTCATCCTCAGCCACCAGGACAGCGCTCCAGACACAGCTGACCTGGGCTGCTGAGAAGGCAGCAATTGTCTGAGTCAAGGTTTTGCCAGATCCCCCAGGGAGGGATGATCTATGATCTCCTTGTATGTGTCTGCTGGGACCAGAATATCTTCCTCAAATGTGGTTCTGGAGATCCTGACGGTGTTAAAAACCATGAAAAGGACCAGTCGGTAACAGGCTAATGTCTAAGAAACAGAAGTATCACAATTCTTGTAAATTGCCAGCCATTTACTGAAAGCAGGAAGGCTGATGTACATCCCTAGTGAAAACTGCTGATACTATAGCATTGCTAAGATACAGGCATGCATATGTTCTAAGGCTTTGCAGTCATCCTGGCACAGCAAATAACTGAAGGGGAAATAAAGTGTAGTGTGAAATGGTGGGAGCAGAGAAGCCCATTCTTATGTCCTGGTACTACATGCACTTATACACACAGTTCATCTCAGCTTACATCTGCGCCCAGTTGAGGGCATGTATCTATTTGACTGTGCTGAAAGAAAAGAAATCCACAATGATGCAGGTTAGTAGGAAGTCCATGTTATCACAAAACATATTTGGAATCTTTAGGCTGTAATGCTGGAGAGGCTATACCTTCATCCCGTATGCTGTCATGCAAATCTAATGTTTCTCTAGCCCCAGAGGTGTTGGTGGAATAAATACACTCTAGACTGAATCTGCTGGATCTTGTAGCAATTTTTACCTTATAAGCAGACACATCACAGAGCTATTGAGCAAGCCGGGGTAGAGCTGTGCTCAGGCACAAGTAGGAGGAGGTGCTAAGCACACTTCACCATGTGGCACACAAGTGAATCCCCCAGTCTTCTGCCTGCTTCTTTACTTTAAATAATGCTCTTATGAAAAATAAGAAGATAAAGCATAAGAGGAGATATTGCATGAAATGGAAAAGATGCACTTCACTTTGCATTACCCTTAGTCCTTCTTATTACCGGGAAGGACAAATCTGGCTGGCCAGAGTGCCAGCAAGAACACGGGATATGATGGGATTGAGTAATCTTCCCAAAGGACAAAGGGGTCTTTCACCTCTTATACAGTCCCTCTGTTCATGAAATCATGTTCTTTTAGCTCTTTTCTCTAATCCTTCCAATTCAGATGGGATCTGTAACTTCTCTTGCAAGAAGACCTTCCTTTCTGAGGGTTCCCTCACACCTGTTCTCCTCGAGGGATATTGCTTTTTGGCTTGAGTTTCCAGTTGGAGCTTTGTCATCTTCCCCATGAAGCTTTGTCATCCAGCCCCATGGACACCGGTGACACAAATGCCAGTGGCATTTAGTAATGAGGGAAGTGTACTGACTATGTTGTCCAAGTGAAGTGAGTGATTTAAGATTATGTCACATTATAATGCTATAAGAGAAAGCTGGTTTAATGGTATTCACAAGGTAGGATGGCTCCTGGCATTATATCAGACTTCAGTTAGTTGCTGCATTTTAAACCATTTGATAAATGCAAATGTTCAAGACATTGTCACTCACCCTTTGTACTACAAGCATCATCTGCTACACTTTAGACCAGAGAGGAAACTACCTGAGCTCGGTTGGCTTTCAGTGTCCAACCAGCTCAGTTGGCTTTCAGTGTTCAATCATGCCAGGACAAGCAGACTAAGAAACAACCACAAAGGCACAGAAGAATCTTTACCTCCCCTCAGTGCTGTTACACCTGATAGCTCTAAGAACTGAAAGTCCCATATTCTTGCTTTAAATCTTTATATTACATCCTCTCCACTGTGATGCATGCCTGTGACTTTGGGAGTACAGGCAAGCTTGGAGAATCTTTTGAAGCAAGTAATTTACTTAGTGACATTTCCATGTTTTTGTGTTGTAAAGATCTCCATACTCTTGATGATTTGGGAAATTAATCTGACTAACAAACCAAAATGACTTATGCTTGACCTCTACATCTTCTGTACACTATTTGTTTTGAACTCTGATAATTTGTAACTGGTCCAATATTTTGCCTAGACGCGTGCTACAGATCCTTTTCCCTGACTAGCTGAGCACAATTTCTTGGATCAGACTGCTGCTGTGAAGTCTCTGTGTTAATTTCCAATTCACTTTCTGGAAATATTTAGCAATATTTAATTAAAATTTACAGTGAATATCCCTTTCTGCAAGCCAGACTACAAGAATACTTTGTGGATGAAACTGCGTGGAAACAGACCGAATCATTTCATTTAGCCAACCAGAAAGATTTTCATGGGAAGTTTATTGCCTACCTCTACTTCACTATAATGTATGCACTATGTTACTGTAAGATGCTCAATAAGTCAGTTAACTTTCTAAGTATATAGAATACTACACTGTGGGTTAAACACTTTTTTTTTCTACTTTTTGTTCTTTGCTGGAACCTGATCAAAGACAAAAATTCTAATTTCGTCCTAAAGAAATTGAAAGGGATAGACTGTCCCTTTTTGTAACCTTTTGTTTGAGGCTCAGTGGAAAAATAATGGAGATCAGAAAAGTACGTTAGAGATATTATATGACTTGGACAGTTCAGGATTTCTCCCTTCAGAACCTATTTCACATTTGCCAGGGAATTCACTGCCATCTTACAATATCTCTTACTATAAATTTGAAAACTGTTCCAAGACAGCTCCCTATATAATAATGTCTGCCATGTACACCCAGACAGAGAACGGCAGAGATGCTCTGCTCACTGGCAGCATTAGGAAACGTTAATGCTCCTCGGCAGACACATCATCTTCCAGTATAACCCTGTGGGCTGGGATAGGCATGATGCCAGAGCCTCCCACCATCTGGGAAAGCCTGTTACTCTGCCCTTCTTGGTACAGCTTAAAGATTTGATTTTAAGCTGGTCCCTACATCTTTAGGAAGCTGGAAGAAATGGAGACAAGGGCAAGAAAAGTCATTGCCTAGACTGCCAGCTTCACTGAAGGGCAGATTCCCGCTGCATCTCTCCGGATGACTAGGCTCAGCAGGTCACTTCACCAATGCCCTCAGCCTGAAATGTGCAGACAGTTTTCACAGCTGTTGTCCAGCGGCCGCAGCAAGAGAGTGGCTGGAGTAATTCCAGACTGGGAAATTTCAGGGGCTGCCATGTAAAGAAGATGGTAAACATTTTCCACCAACAGATATTGAAAAACTTGCAGATAAAATAGATGGTTTTTATTTGCCCAATATACCTTGCGCAAGCTGAGTTCATTGTGAACCAGCTGACCACTTCAGGTGGCTAGAGGGAATCATTTCATTGAGCAAATTCCTTGTTAAAGCTTTGCAGTTAAATTTTGTGTGTGAAATAAAAGTACATCTGTGTTTAATTTTACAAGTTTGCCATACATCATAACCTCAGAAGAACCCCTCAACATCATGCAAATTAAAAGCAAGTATTCAGATGATTTGCATACATGTTTTTCTGGGTTAGACATTACATTGGAATGCATTGGCAGTGAGTGGCTGTGACTAATGTAACAGAGCCTTACATTTAACATACTGCATTATACAGTTTTATGCACAGTAATGTAATAATTAGTTTGTCAAGATATCACGCTCAGCTCAAATTTAAATAGCGTTGCTCTCTGCTGGTTAGTCTTGTGAACTACACATTTATTTAATATGAAAACTACCCATTAAATTGTTCTCAGAGCTAAGACTTCAGGTCCCATTCCACCAGCTGCTATCCAAGCAGAGTGATTTTGTGAGAAACAAGGAAGTACATGCAACAGCTAATCACTTTGATCACATTCACTCTTTTCTCTGGCAGATGTTATCCAAAAACACCCTTAGCTGTTATTCTACAGAATTGCTACCTGGCTTCTCATTAACCCATCCTGTATTTGCACATTTGATCGTTCTTCATGTTCTTTCCTATTCCCTCTTCCTCCTAGCTTTCCCACCTCCTGAATAAACATTCCGAAGAGTAATATTGAAGGACACTTCTCTCAATCTTACAAGAAAGTAGCAGCCAGAACTGCATTTTCTGAAGAAACGGAACTAGTCAGCACATTAGGCATGTTCTGATTATACCATTTGGATTGAACTCCTTGGAGGACTTTTGCTTCCCTACCAAAGCCTGACTGAGATCTAGAAAGCTCAAGTATAGTGCCAAGGTATTCAGCATGATCGCAGGTACAATCCTATTTGCTGGGTGAATCGTAAAGTTTAGGCAAACATCAGATTTTTTAGTAGCAAAGAGGGGTTTGGGTTTGCACTTGGACATCTAACTTCTCTTTAATCACCAGCTGACCAAGTTCTTGGCATCTTGTCTTATCTTATAAACAGGTGAGAAGGAGCCTGGAGAGAAGACAATCTAATGAGACCATGAGTGGTTCTCTTTTTCTCTGACCCTCTACTATAGCCACTGCACAAGAGAACAAGTAATAAAAATTGAAGTTTGTCAAGAATTGTCCATGTTTTTCACACTGATCATAATGTTTAATTTGGTAATCTTGTAAGTTTTGCTGATTCTGCTCCTTACTTAGACGTACAAGTTCTGAGAGACATCACCTTTAAGCTTTTTACATCCTACTTAACTAGGGTGCATATCATAACTGACTTTAGTATATGTAGCATTCTTTTGTTGACTGTATGAAATGAATACCTGACAGTTATCATAGAAAGCTGTTAGCTAACGTACGTAAGTAAGTGGGATTTTAAAAAAAATCTTGAATTTGCAGTGAATTCTATCATTTACTTAAATTCTGTATTTTAAATAGCAATCAGATTGTATGAAGTATAGACTAAGTCTTTCCCCTGCTTAAGTTTCCAAGTACCAAGAATATTACGATCCAGATCCTTCATATCTGATCCTACTTAGGTCACTAGCAAAAGCTCCTTGCTGCGTTTACTTCATCACAGATGTGCATTGTATGGATTTGCAGAGATCTTCAAATACTTCTTGGTCTATTTTTCCTTCCAAACAGACAGTGCCTGCAAGCCTTCTGATTTTAATTTTAATTATATGCTTCAGTTGTTGCCATAAAACAAGTTAGTCTTGGCCCTGATGTCATAGATTGTCAGGAAACATTTTATATGGAGAAACAATGTACAATGAGTATATGATGTAACTTGTGAGAAAGTTGCGCTCCTACAGTTTTTACTCAGGCATTATTTCCACTTATTATGGAGTTCATCACCAATGTCTTCCAATATGGCAAAATCAGGATTCAAGAAGAAAATATGTGCTCATAGCAGACTGAGGCTTTATTTCAGGTTGTAAAACAGGGAGACCTTGGCAAAAATTCAGTACATAATGTTATGTGACAAATCTCAAATCAGGACAGGGAGTATGCCACATAATTTTACTTTAATACCATTGAACTGCAAATTAAAGGGAATGCTGGCAGAGAAAGGATTGTCCAGAAAAGATTGCAGGGATATGAGATATCTATTTTTTCACCTTTACAGCAATCAAATAGTAAGTACAGGTGATTTGTTTTAGGTAAACATAGCTAACTCCCCTATTCCAAGTCAGAAGAATTATATTTAGCTATTTCGATCATTTCGACTGAGATAACTTAGATCAGCCATTTCACCTGGGTTCCTGACTAACTTATATCAGAGCCACTGTTGCACCGTGACTTCTCCTGCTCACTGGCTACTGTTTAGGGTCAGCAGTGGTTCTCTGCAGTCATCATCTGCCTTTGAAACTTTTATGTATCTTTATACTTTTTTAAGGCAGCTGCAGCCAGTTTTTTTTCTTAAGGTCAACCCAATGTAAAAGAATGAGAGCACAGAGCAGCAACTGGATCTTTATGTCCCATACTGAAAAACCTACCTCCTTAGTCTGCAAAGGTAGGCTTTGTCTTTACCCAGATAGGAGTTTTTTTCTGAAAAAAAGTGTTCTTCTTGAAGTCCTTCTTTTTATAGCTAATTAGTTTTTATCTGCATTTCAAAAAAAAAATTCTATGGAAGGGACACTGCAAAATGACCATGTTGTGCTCTCATATAAGTATGTTGAACTGGATTATAGGAAAGGAAAATGCAGCACAATAGCATTTTCTTTTTTAAAATATAACTACATTACCATAAGAAAACTAGTTAAAAGGAAGCTAAAAAGGAGCAGCTAGAAGGACAAACTTTTTATAGCTTGCATAGACAATATTTAAAACACCACATCAGAGGATTGCAGTTAATGAACAGTGCTAATTAAACAGAACCATTCAATGAAAACCCAACTACAAAAAGAAAAGGATACAGCTTCATGAAACAGCCGAATGAAAGAGTAAAGTATCTCTAAAAAAGACACCCTCCCAAAAAGGTGGAAGCCATATCCAGTTGGGGGAAATAGAAAAGGGCATAAACTCTACCAAAGAAAGAGCAAAGAATAATAAAAGTGGCCAAAAAAAAAAAAGATTGAGGAGCAACTTGGTAAAAATTGTAGTATTTTTGGAAGTTGTGAAGAGAGAATCTGCCAGAGAATTTCTCTGGTTTACAAACGATCAAGATGCAACAGGAACTATTAAGTAGGATGAAGACATAGGATAAAAGTAATCTGAAATATTGGCATTGGCTTCCATGATAGAGGAACCGCTTTGGAGAACTGCTGTGAGCAGACAAGATATCAATATGCTGCTTTGAATGCTGCATATCTTGAATACAGCATGTAGATCTGGTCATTCCACACAGTAGAACTAGAACTAATGTAGATAAAGTAGACCTAGGAAAGGTATAGAGAAGAACAAGAATAACCAGATGTTTGGAACAACTTTTACACAAAGAAACAACAAGAAAAAAGGACTTTTCAGCTTGGAAAGGAAACATCTATAAAAGCATGAACACTGAAGTAGGAAAACTGCTGAGCCTTTCCTTCTATATAGGAGCATGGAGACACATAAGTTGCAAAACAATGAAAATAAGTACTTTTTAAAAGTACCTTCCACAAACTTAAATATTTACATTATACAACTCATTGGCAGATAATGTTGTAGAGGCAAAAAGACCATATACATTCAAAAAAACCCCAAACAAAATTAGCAAAGAAATAAACAGATTCACAGGGCATACATTAATGGAACTGTCAGTCTGGACCAAAACATCAGTTCAGGAAGTCCATTAACTTAAAGAAGTAGAGTAAGTATAGCAGGGGAAACACAGTAACCAAAGTAAGCTAATAACTGAAACAGTCTATAAAAACTCTTCTTTTTATGTTCCTTTATCAAATCTTCCATTTCTTTATTATTAACAGCAGCAGGACTCTCAATGATCAACATGGCTATTCTCCTGTACGTTTGTTGTTCAATGTACACACCAGTAAAAATTTTGATGGCTAGATAGAATTTTTGGTGTTCTGGATGTTGCCAAGTTTGGAGTGTGTGATAGTGGGTTAAATATTGATGGTGTTCCTGTCCTTTACCTGCTCCTTTCTCCTTGTTTTCCTCCATGTTTTGCCATAAAGACAAAGATTTCATTCAGTAAACATGAACGTTGCTTCATGTAACTCCCAGGATTTGACTTGTTCTTTGCTTTTTTCTATACTCCTTGATTTAAATGGGCGTTTTGCCTTAAATTTCTGTTTCCTGCCTGAGTCAATTTGTTTCCCTGTGTAGAAAGCATCCTCTGGTATCTAACTGAGGCAGCTTGTGACAATCTCTTCCAGCGGGCACATAGAGCCATCACCTATATATTACAGTGAATATTAATAGATCTAGTACCTCCTCAGCTCAGGCCTTGCACGCTGGCCTGTTTCCCACTGTTAATCTACAAGCAGCTGGACCAGTTCTGCATCTGAAAAAAGTGCCCTTGTGCTCATAAAATAATAGATATTAACTTTTAGTTCTTTGGGGTGCTCACTGCCTAACAGACTTTGCCTTGGACTTCAGACCACTGAGACTTAGTATTCGTGGGGGGAAGCAGAGAGTCCTCCACCTGGTAGGGCATTTGCCAGCATCGTAGCTATGAACTCATTGCTGCAGCCGACGTCTCTAGATCTATTTTACAGAGTGCCCACTGGTAGTGTCTAAACACTGGCTCTTATTTTTTTATGCATTAGAACGTGTACCTTCCCCTCAGGATTAAACCTTTTCCCCTTCCTCCGCTTGCCTCCTTGTCCTCTGCTTTGATGGGGTTTGTACCCTGAGTTTGATATGCTGCTTGACAGTCACCATTGCATTTTCTGGCCTAGCGTTGTATCTTCAGGCACTTATGACATTGGGCCATTTTATGCTGACAACCTGATGTAAAATGAGCTCCTCCACATGGAAACAACCCTCAGGAGAGCAAGTTCTTTCCAACTGGCTTCATATTTTGTTTACTGAAGCAGTTTGATTGTCTCTGTGTTATACTCACATATCTTGTAATTTTTCAGTACTGCTTCTATTACTTTGGGTAATTTCAAAGTTTTGGGCCAGGTTAAGTTCTCTGCCAACAATGATCCTTTGAATTCTCTCGTTATTAATACCATAAAACAATTTATATTATAGCATGCCCTCTAGGACATTTCCAAATGAACAACATTCAGTTAGCCTTTGTTTTACCACACAGAATTGCAGTTTCTTCTTGCGTCTCATCTTATTACAAAATTTAACACATTCTACAGAAACACTTAGTTTTCGTGAGTGAACTTTTAAGATCTTTTGCAAGTCCTCTAAATTATTACTGCAGGAAATGGGGCTGGAATAAGGCTTGTCCTGGTGCATCCTTCTGCCCCAAGACAAGAGGAGTTCTACCTGATTGAGCTGTTGTTCTTCTGAGACTGTAACAAACTGAGTAGGAGGAAGTTTTATACTGCCATTGATTAAAAGCTTTTCTTTATCTGCAAATTTGGTCTGCAAGAATAGGGAGATCACTGTTTGCGTAAATTGCTGCCAGCCCTTATTTGCTTCATTGCCTGTGTTCAGTCTTCCTAAAAAAATAGCTGTTCTTATGATTATTACTTCCCCCACCCACACCAGTTTTGAAATGGGATCAATCGGCTATAGCCCAGAACCTAGCTCCTTCTGCAACAGAGCTGGTGTACGAAGGCTGGCTGCTCCTTTTGCTTACCTGTAGAAACAAGTTTGCTGCTCTAAGTCCTGACTGGTTAGTGGTGTTTACTGCAGAATCCCAATTCTGGTGCCTTTCAGACACAGCTCTGGGCCTGGTGCTTCAGAGTGACTCTCTCTTGGCAACTCCCCTCTCCTTTTTTGGGAAGGAAAAGTTTGCTTTAGTCATAAAGGAGGCAGATACAGCTGAGACACAAGCTCTGACGCCCCAACGGGCCAAGCACCTAACTTTTTCAAGTCATTGCCCAAGCTGGGTGCCTATAACAGTTGCAAAAAACAGCCTTAAGGCTTTTAGCACTTCTAGTCTCTGTGCTATTGCAAGCAGACTGTATATTTGGCTGAATAATTTTTGTATCTTCTTTGGCCTTGGCTTTTTCAGCTTGCCTCTTAGTTACTCAGAGAGGCTTTACCAAGGTTTTTGTATCTGGTATCACAGATGTAACACAGAGCTCAAGGGAGATGACATATTTTGGATACAGTTTAGACTTGGCTTCTCAGGGAAACGTTTACTGTTATGATTTTACTTTGTAACTTAATACCATTTTTATATTCAGCTCTGAACTCTGCAAATGTTAAGGAGCAAAGCTTTCTGACTTCCCCAAGAGGTGCAGCATTAAGCAACATTTCATGTACAGTGGAGTTAAACGATAAAGTAGTGAAAAGAATTTGGTGACAGAGTCCATCCTAATCTGGACTCTCCCTGCTAATTTAGTCACCAGACAAAGCCCGTCTTCTGCACTCTGTAAGTACCTTCCAATCATCTGAAAAAACTTCAGGTCCTGGAAGTGGTGGTGCTAAAAAATTGTGCAGACTGCATGAGGGAGGAGGGCGGAGGTACCGCAAAATCTCTGTGGTCTGGATAGATGATACTTTGCCTTCTTAACAGTGCTGACAAAGATCTTATATTCTGTACTGTACTACTTCTCACTGCTGCAGATGGAGTATACATGCTGGATTCAATAAGAATTAAATAAAATGTCCAAATTCTGCTCTAGCTGCATTAGAATTGCCCACCTTACATGCCACTTCGTAGGTCTCATTTTCAATGTTTATCATTATTGAAAAAATAGACTCCCTTAAGGAATGGTACTAGTTTTATACAACATCTTCATCGATGACCTAGGGAAGGAAATGCCCAGGGAAGCTGGCAAGTTTGCAGCTGATAGTACGCTTTTTTCAGATCATCAGATGCCCCACTGGTAGTGAAGAACCCCAGAAAGACCTCACCAAACTGAGTGAGTGGGCAGGCAGGAAGTGGCGGTTTTCAACTCAGCAATGTTGAAAACGTCAGGTTGGGGATCAAAGGAACAGCAGTCTAAACCATGTTTACATGATGCTGAACTCTGAACAGGCAGCTACAACTTTGGAGGGAGTTCTTGGAATCATCACTGAAAATCCTCCACAACCACCAGCTCAGTGTGTAGCAGAAGTCTGAAAAAAACCAACAAAATGTTAGGCATCACCAGGAAGGAGAACTGAGAAGAAAGCAGAGTGTCATTTTGCATGACTTGTTGAGTATTGTGTGCAGTTCTGGACTCTGCATCTCATGAAGGACATAGTGGAGTTAGAGGAGGTACAGGGAAGAGCAAATATAATGATTAGGAGGATGGAGAAGCTGCCGTATGGAGGGAGACTCTTCAATGTGGAGAGGAGAAAGTTGAGGAGGAAAATATAGTGTAGACAAAACTCTGAAGGGGTGTCTGTCCAGGGACCCTGTGAGCTTGCCTGTGGCCACTAGTCCATGCAGGATTTTCAAACCTTTGCATTCAGTTTGTCCTGAAGCTGATTCCTTCCTTCATGGGTTTTTCTTGCTCCCTCCTGGTGCTACATCAGCCCTGCTGATCTGGATGATGGAAGGACACATTCTCCTGGCCATGTATCAGTTACTGAGCAGCTCTGAGGGCTACCCTGACAGTCAATCTTCTAGTGTGACCCTACCTAGGCTTTCTTCCTGGGATGCTGCAGCACAAGAGATCGAAGTCCCGTCCGCACAAAGACTTGATGTATCCTCTCCTCATATATCCTGCCATTTCCACACTGTGCCATTTTACTGTTATCATTCATTGCTGTAGGAGAACGGACAGGTGTTGCATATACTGGGTTGACTCATCTTCCCTTACAAATATTATTGTAGCCCCAGACACAGTCAAGTGTCTATGCAGTGTACAACATAGCATAAAAATACACCAAAAAAGACTAAATTTCAGAATACTTACAAACTTACAAACTGCATGGGGAATGCCAGACAAAAAATGAGAGGTACTGTATGATCAGAAAGAGAGACTAAAAATACAACAGTTGTTTACCTTTTTTGACAGACAGGCAGCAGTAAAATCATCATCAGACAGAGACTGTCAACAGTTACTGTTGTTTATAATAATGACAGTGATCTTATTTCTGCTATTGCCTTGGCCCTCAGGTTCTAATACATTTTCCTTGAGTATAAATTCAAATGAGTTGCCAGATGATGTCAATAGATTGTTTGATGTCTCTAGCATGTTACTTATTTCCCTTGTAAATAAAGTGCTCTCTTTTTCCATGACCCCTGTATGAGATCAACTAAGTGCAATTTGCTTAGCTTTTTCCTTGGATGGCTGATAGCAATCAGGCACTTTGAACAATCTATGTAGGTCATTGCAAAGCTAATTAATCCTGCCTTTCAGGCTGAAAATTATTTTCAAGGAAATATATTCTAAAAGAGCTGTCCCAAGGATTTTAAATAGGTTCTAATAAGATGCACATTTAGTGCATTACCAGTATTTCTAGAAAATAAAATTGATTGAGATTCATTGACAAGACTGAAACGGCAAAGCTGAGGATGACAATTCCAGATATCTATTCCCAAAGTAAGGGAAGGGAAATTTTAAAGCTAAGCAGTTTCTCAATGAGCAGTGTAAAAGAAAACCAGTGATACAAGAGAGCCATGGAAGATACCTGAGTTGGTATTTTCTTCCAAGAGGGTAGCATTTGAACCATAGAACCTTAAGGAGGAGTTATTATGTCAATGCAATAGCTTTGCCAGGCTCAACATAAGAGTTTCTTCATCCGTCAAATGCTTTTCTTGGTATATTGCCATCTGAATTTAAATTTTAAAGGTCTGTGTATTCAGAAAGGCATAGAGTTTGTGTTGGGTTCTTGGTTTTACACTGGTACTGCATCACCACTTCTTAATTTCATTTTTCAGTGAAGAGCCTTTTTTTTCCTCAGAGCATTGGGCAGGGTGGCAAGAGAGAAATAAATCCATGCACTCCCTCACATGGTTCCTATAAAACTCTCTCCCTCTGTCCTCCAAGCTGGCAATGGCAGCTTTGCCAAACGTCAGAGTTTACTCAGTGTTGACTGCAGTTGTCTGTTGAGCTACAAGACAGCTAATAGCCAAATTTCATGTATGCAACAGCAACAAGCTTCTTACCTGGTACAATCAGCTCTGCTCCCTTTTTAGCAGATACATCAGGGAGAGCAGTCAAATGATCAAGCATGGACATTTCCAACACATTAATACATTAGACAGCCATCCTAGGAACCAAGATATCATGCAATCTGCGTCCGATACAGTATCTCCAATAGTTCTTTTGGGCTGTGTTTCTCAAACTGTGCTCAATGCATCACTGGTAAAGTTTAACGCATTGGTCTGTGAAATTAGAAAGAAACCACACATACTCCCAAGCAAACAGACTTCCTTTGATTTTGTAATAAATGAACATTCAAACTTTAGCCTAATTTTTAGTTGCTTGTAAATGAAGACAATTGTGGGAACACTGTAGAGATGGTCTGTGGTTTTTTTTTTTCCTAAAAGCATCCTTATGGTCATTTAATTAAATGAAATTAAGAAACACTGGCCTACAGAGTGGATCTTTAGAATCAGGCTGTCAACATGAATTACAACACCTGGAACTAAAAGATATATGTTTTTAGGTCAGACTATCTAAGGTGTTAGATTTATAGATGAAAAATGAGTCTAAAGAGATCTTTATATAAAAAATAAAATAGATCTTTCCTGTCGTCTGACAGTGACTACATAGGCTCCCAAAAAATTACTTGGGATTATTTTCCAAACTTATAGGTAAACATAAAACAAATTCTGAGTGCAGTCTCCCTATTTTGCCTGTACCACCTCTCCTACAGTGTTATTCTGAACCCATCCATTCCTTCCTTCTGTCTCCACAATATTGCCAGAGGGACAAGAAGGGAGGAAAGATTCAGGGCTATTTCAAGCATCTGGCATCACAACACAAGTCGAGGTTTGATCACGTTTTCCTTGAACTTTAATTTTAACAATTTGAAGTGTTAAAAGTTTGATTTGACTAGATAGTTTTAGAAAGTAAATGAATCTGCTGCTCAAAGTGTATCATGTCTGAACAGATGTCCCAGCCTTGAATGAAGAAACCACATTGTGGGCTGTTCTATAAGAGGGTACTGGACCCTTGCTCCCCAATCTCCAATTCTGAGCCCCCAGTCCTCCTTTTCCAGAGCACATCCATGATGGACATGTCCATGTTGTAGCTCCCTCCCAGGAGCTGTGAGTGCCGGTCCACCTCCACACTCAGCTCTGATGAGAGCGGTGCTCCTGATGAAGATGGAACCGCATTAAGTGGTTCCTTTATGTTCACAGCTCTCCTCAGCCTAAATCTCTTCATGCCTGCCTACATTCCTAAGAACCTCAGATCTGTGAATCCAGGTTTCATGGTATCACCCAACTTGTGCTTACAGTTAGAGGCCTAAGCCCATGAGACAGGTAGGATTTGAGACATGGTTGCAGAATTCTTTACCTTTTCCAGACAGGCTGTTTTATGCAGCCTGCCAGGTCACACACTGGCATTGCACCTCTCCCATTCACTCACTCTTTTGGGTACTTTGGAGCCCCAGGTTTGAAGTGGCACAAACCTCAGCATCATCATACCTAAGTTTCTCCTTAGACCTGGGTCCAGGTGACGTAGGTGGTCTGAACATTTCATCCACAATTTATAAGGGACTTCACTAAATGCAAGAAGTGTTAATCAAGGAGGGAAAAAAGCTCTAATAAGCATTTCAGCATTAATAATTTACACAGATGGTTGAATGGGAGGTAATATGCAGAAAGAAAAGCTAGGTCCTGAACATACTTTAGAAACAATTTTTCACCCAAATAGAAATAAATTTGTGAAGCAGCCAAATAGGAAAGATTGCTGAGGCAGCAGTGTAGATGCCAGGTTCAGGCAGTAAACAACTGGGTGCCATCGCGATGGAAACACACTATTAAGAAAGAGAATGCAAGAGTTTTAAAGAAACAAACAAAAAAAGCAGCTTTGTAACTCCCATCTTTACCTTCTAATGTGCTCCTCACTTAGCATGACCTTGGATCCAGTTTCTAATGCACTACTTTTCAAACAGATGCTAGTGGTGAGCACACCATACTGTTGTAAGCAGGACAGAGAGAACATAAATCACCTATCAACGTAAAACATGTATGGTCCCTGAAAAAATACATGCTGTTTGAAGGGTTACAAATCTGCCTATTGAAATAAGTGATATCCAGGTATGGCAAGGGTCCTAACTCTTTAAATTATATTATAAATGGATCAATCTTGATTTTTTCCTCTCCCATGAGATTGGTGAAAAGAATTTGATAAGGAACATGTGTAAAACCATTGCAAAAACATTTTTTGTTAACAGTGAACACATATTTACTAACAGTAATTAGAAACGTAAGACTGAAAAGGACTTCCTAGTCTCAGATGCCAATCCTGTGCTAGCCCAAACAGCCATGTCTTAAGTGCTGCCAAAAGCCAGTCCGTCTACGTCTAGAAACTAGTTTGGGACTTTTTTCTCCTTTGTGCCTCCCTGAAAGCATTAGAACATCCAAATCAGTTATACGAAACCATTTTCCCTTCTAATTAAAAGTCACTTTAGGCTGTCTCAGGTGGTTATTGATTTAGAAGTTTATCGGCTCTGTTGAGGAAGGCATGGTCTGATTTCTGCAAAGGCCTAAGTGGACTTCCTTCTGCAAAGGGATAAGTGGACTTTGCAATAAGAGTTCTCAAATTGCAATCACAAAGTAACTGCAGTTTGAGTTTGCTGTATTAGTAAGAGATTACTACCAATTCATATAACTTCAAGGTTAATGTATGGCTTACTTAATATTCCAACGTCAGTACACTTGGTTATACATGGGCGTATGTGCAAACACACAAACTCTTCTAATTGCACTGTAAATAATCTGATTCATGCATTGAGCTTTTTAATCATATGAACTAGTGATAATTACAAGCATTCTAAAGCAGGGTTTCCCTTACTGTAAAACGTTATTAGCAACATCCTGTTAATTGTTATCTATTGAGTGGGACTGTTCTGCTTAGCAGGACACACAACAAGGTGGTTACACACTTTGGTAGGTCAGACTTCTTCAGTGCTTTCGGTGTGTCCCTGGAGCACAGACCTGGAAAGCATAGGTCAGATACCACATCGTGTGAATGAGCTCTTAGTCTGGGAATGGCACAGACGTTTTGCACTTCTTTAGTGTGACACTTGAAACAAGCTTTAAAGGGGTACTGAAATAAAGAATGGGAGTTTATTGAGTAGGTGAGGAAAAGAAGAGAATAACAAATGTGCTGAATGAAAAAGGAGATTGTGGTGGAGGTAGAACCCAGGCAATTTCTGTGACTGGCTACTTCTATTTTTTCCTTTCCTGAGGGAAAGGGAAAGGGGCCCTACTGAGAAGCTGGACCATATCTCAGTATAGACCATCTCTCTCTCCTTCAAAGTGATGTAAAATGTTTGTAGGTCATGGAAATAGTTGTAGTTATACAACTTTTAACTTCAGATGATACTACTAGCGGATAGAAGAAAGAATGAAAAGCCACAAATCATGGCCAGGCATCCCATGAGCAATTCTAGTATCCCTATTGCAATGAATAATTTCAGCAATTGAAGTGTTTGCAGAAACATTACTTTTTAAGTAGATATTAGAGAATGTCCATGGAAAATAAGTGAGAAGAGTCATTATCTTGGCCACAGAACCCCCTTACAGAATTAGTTTCGGCTTTCTGAGAGTAGAAAAAGGCCATGTGACCTAGTCATCCTACAAAAATTACTGGAGAAGCTGGATTTTAAATACTGATATCACACACTGAACTGCTAGTGAGCAATCTGTAAAACAAAATAGGTCTGGGAATGCTTGCAGGCACTGTAATTCAACTCATACTCTTCATTCTCTCCATCCTTTTTATTCCTTTATTGCATTATATTAAATTGAATGATAACTCAAGCAATTAAAAGGTAAAATAATTTTCCTGACCTAAGATTTTACATTGGTTTCATTGGACTTTTTAAGGTTTATATCAAAATTCAGCATTTTGATATTGGTGTAATATAGAAAGGGTTACATGGATTAGGAAGGCTAACATAAAATCTCCAAAAGATTAAAATATTTACTACTTGACAAAGGCATACATAATTAAGCTGGCACCTCCTTGCTACAAATACAGGTTTGAAAGTTTAGATTTGGAAAGTTTTTAAAGGATTACTTTTATTAAAATGTCTCGGGTTGCTAGAAATAGACCTCATGGTAGACAAACAGTAAACCCCACACAGGTCACATACTTCCTACCTGTTGAATAAAGAAAAGCATGCCAGACTTCTTTGCCAAAAATCCCCTTTTGTGCCTTTGTTCTAAATAAACTCAAGGCAGCTCATTTCCAGGGTCTTTCTGCTTCCTGTGCCCCCCCCCCCCCCCCCCCCCAGCTTAAGATTCCATTTCTAGAAGCAACAGATAATTGGGGATCTTTTGAAATCAAGTACTTGAGTTTTCTATTTTTAGCCACATTAATAATGATGAACTGAAATTCTTTCCAGAACTTCACCTCTTCAGCTTAGGAATGGGTAGTCAAAATTTGTAATAACTCCTTGGTTTGTGTTTTATGTTAATGGCTGAAGTGCCTAAACAGCCTTGGGAAAGGAACAGCTTGCTAGTCTAATTGAAGCTGGCAATATTTCCATGTCTTATTTCAGCTGGTAGGTACTGTAGCAACCAAGGTCATGTAAGAAATTTTCAGCATATGGTAACAGCTGTGTCTGTGATTGCAATATTTTCTGCAGATGGTTTATTCATCATTAGATAACAGTCATGATTATTAAGGGACTAATTGGACTTTCAAACAGTTCATCTTAGAGGGTGGAGGAATTACAAGAGAAAAGTTTAGTGTAGCTTAGGGGGGTCTCTATATTCAGCTCCTTGCCAACTGTCAAGTTTTTCTTTAATGTAAGAAAAGATTTCCTTTCTGTATTTGCCTTCTGCCAAACCATTTCATCTCCTGCTAGAGATGCAGTCTCCCTCTTTCAGATATTCTAAATACTATCATCTTTCTGCCATGTATACTGCTACCAACAAAAATCTGTGTTTTGATTATACCATTTTAATGCCTTGTATGCTGTACAGTTCATGACATTAGAGTGAGCTTATCCTTATTCAGGACAGTCTTGCACATGTTAGTACAAGGTTAAGGAGACCAGATTCAGCAAGTTACTGAGTCAGGGTACATAGAGAACCAAGCATTGTTCTTTACTTTTAATCATCAACAAGACACTTTCTGCTGCTCCAAATCACAGCACTAAACATGTTCCTGTCCCAAGAAACTAGAAAAAACCCAAAAAGCTATGAGACTGATGCAGATTGTGAGGATCCCAGAGATATTGCTACTGTTTACTGCAGTGCTGTAATATGCCTTAGTCTGGGAGTGTATTATGATGGTATGAGAGGTCAGGCACAGAGGTAACACAGAATTGTTCTTCTGATCATGTAACCAGAAGTCCTCGCTGGAAGATGGCATGCCAAACTAGCTAGTTTAAACCGCTTTTCTGTGTTTTGTCAAGTCAGGGCCGTATGACTTTTCCATTGATTTTAGAAGGAATATTTGGAGACTGAAGTACTACATAGGAGCGTAGGTGACAGAATCAATCTCTTAGAGGATATGTCTTGGAAGCTAACGCTAAATTTTTTCTATGTTCCCTTAGGAACTTGAAGCATTTTGTCTAGTAACAGCAACAACAATAGTAGGATCAGGCTGTTAGGGGTTTCTATAAAGATTTAGAGTACTGAGTAACACCTTACCGTTTAACAATCCATCAATATTTAAATATACAGTCTTGAGGTCTTTATCACATGATAGTTCCTGGACGTGGGGTATTAGCTACAAAAAGTCATGCACAACTCTTCAGCAATTAAAAAAAAAAAAAAGGCACCATTTACTCTTGCTGGATTTCTACATTACAATCTGCTCTTTTACTTCCTTTCTCTGGAAATATGTAATCTTTTGTTTCAGCTCAGCCACAAAAAAGGCTAGACTAAAAGAATACTGATGTCTTACATAATATAAATTTTTTCACTATCTGATCTTTATTCTTTCTAGGCTGGTTTTGCAAGTTATTTAAGGACACCTTAAAGTTACGGTACTCTAGGTCATTAATGCAATGGCCACAGTTTCAATGTTATGCTTGGGATACCTGTGTAATCTTAGCAAATAATACAGGGTATGGCTACTGCACCACTTTTGAATATGACGATCATCATATTATGTCTCATCAAATCATATACATAAGGTTTTTCTCTGGTAATATTACTGAACGGTGATTGTGCTATGGTGAGTTTAAAGACATGGTGGGCTGAGATCCACTGTAGAAAGATAAGGTGATAATCTATCCTCCAATCCCCTTTTAATGACAGTAAAACATTGCCAGGCTTTAACCTTCTTGAGTCTCTCTCCTCAGATATGGAAAAGACTGGGAGACATGCTTGTGAATGGAATAAAACTGTATTAAGAATAACCGTCTGAGAGGAGAGACAGGAGAAGAATAAATTAGTATTAGCTGGCAGGTGAAAAGCATGAGATCTGTACCTGGAGATCAAGTGAAGAACAAAAAGGGACAGGGACTTACATATAAGCAAACAATATGTTTAGGCTGGAACGTAACCCTTATTCACTCATTGGAGTACATCAGTATAGTCTGACTAATTTGGACTCCCATCATAGACGATGAGAGCAATTACCCTAGGGAGCTGCACTGGTGAAGGTATACCAGTTCTTAGCCCAAACTACAGTTGTAAGAAGTCAGGTCTGCAGCAGAGCAGATCTGAATACAAAGACATCACTACACAAGGGTACATCTGACAGGCTGTATTTCCTCTCTTTAGTAAACAAGTGAAGAAAAGTGCACTAAAAGGACCAATTGAAATGGCAGGTAAGGCTCTACAAGAGAGCTTCGAACAGTTCTGAACACCACCTGAAGGGACACCCTGCTGCAGGCTGGGGAAGAGATAGCACTTCTCAGTATCTCACTGTTCAGATGTGGCACTGTTGAACTCAATGTCAAAGACAAGTCCAATTGGTTATTCATACAAGAAATATGAAAGAAAAGAGGACTGGAGCAGTTTACTTAGGAGATGCCCAGGCATGTCAGAAGGACTTTCTGGAAACCTCATCTTTTTATACGAAAAAGCATGCACTGCGTTGCCAAATGTTCTCTCAAACATAGCTCTATAGATTTTATGAAGTAACATCACTTGCTGTTTGAAACATTCCTTTAGGAAAAATAAATGAGGATATGAAAGGAAATTATTAGAACAAGGGCTAAAATTAAGAACTGAGGGTTGTGCTCCACAGTTACCTTAAGCGGATTATTGAAACCCTGTTTCTTAAATTACTGATCTTCTACAATGAGGATAATCTTTATCCACAGGGTTTTGTGAATGGAATTTGTAAAGTGCTTTGAGGGCTTCTCCATGAAAGTCCTAAATTGCAAAGCTTTATTAAAAGGTATTAGTGTGCATAAGAAGCAGGTAAAGCAAACATAAAAGCTGCTAAGTTATGATTTAAAACATTTATGCTCACTCATTAATATACTGAAGCAGTGATTATTATGAGCCAGTGTACATGGATGGCTATAAGACTTCCAGAAAGTCATAACCAGCACTAGCACGCAACAAGATAGAACTTTCTGGTTTTTAATACATACATTAGAAAATATACTAAAATACAATGCCCTCTACTGTGTACATTGAATATCTTTTCTGATGTTTAATATCTCATTTCCATTTTTCTTCTAGTACAGTATCATCATACTTAGCACTGTCAAACTTTAAATTATCTTGAAAGATAAAAAAGCCTAAATGTCTTAAAGGCAACTTGTTGTTTAAAGAATCCATGTTATTTACTTTATAACATTTTAAACTTACAGCATAAGGTACTACCAGTGTAATAGCTTTTATTATTTCATGTTCCTATTTTACAATAGAGGTCATTATCATTGAGGATTCTTTGTATACTATGCCTATCAGTTGTGTGTTAGCTAGGTTGCTGAAAAGCCAAATTGATCTATGCTTTGCACAACTCCCTTCTTCGAATCTTAATATAAACATGTACCATGACAAGTAAACAAGCTATAGTATCCCTTTAACCGGATATCTGTTCTTTGTGTGAAGAATTAAAGGTATACAAAATACATTGCAACGCTAGGAACACTTTCAGAGATTACCTGCTTCATTTACAAAAAAGAAAATAGATTCCTATGTGCTGAGCTGGCTTCATCGTCCAACTTCTGAATAGTGACGACTTTTTCTGTCAGCTTAAAGCTTTGTCTACTGCCAACCACCCTGTCAAAGTACTTATACCAAGCATGACTGTGCCACTAAACCTTCTCGGATACCCCTGTCTTCCTAGAAGTCACCATGTGCCTACCCTGCCATGTGCGTGTAAGCCAGTTTCTGAAGCCTTGTAGCCATGGCAGTTGCCGGTAAGCCTGGGAAAATAAGCCCTTCTGGAGGGCAGGATATATTCACATGGATGCAGCATCTTACTAACTTACTTAGCCAGCAGCAAGTGTGAACCAACTTCTACCTGTCTGGTTGTGAAAGAGGATTAAAGGCTTCCCTCTTCTGGGTATACGTGCTCTACTTCTACAGGTCTCATCTCTGGATAAGGCCAGGGATTTTTTTTTTAATTTTGGGGGGGAACAGAATTGATGCAGAAAAATGTTTGATCCTATCTTCAGGAAGGGCAAGAAGGAGGCCCTAGGGAACTACAGGCTGGTCAGCCTCACCTCAATCACTGGGAAGGTGATGGAGCAGCTAATCCTGGAAACCATTTCCAGACAAGAAAATCATCAGGAATAGTCAGCATGGATTCACCAAAAGAAAGTCATGCTTGACCAACTTGATAAACTTCTATGATGAAATGACTGGCCTGGTCGATGAGGGGAGAACAGTGGATGTTGTCTTCCTGGATTTCATTAAGGCCTTTGACACTGTGTCCCATAAGATCCTTGTAGACAAGCTGTTGATATATGGGCTGGATGAGCAGACGGCGAGGAGGATTGAAAACTGGCTGAACAGCTGGGCCTGGAGTGTGGTGATCCGTGGCACAAAGCCTAGCTGGAGGCCAGTAACTAGCAGTGCACCACAGGGGACAATACTAGGT
Organism: Aptenodytes patagonicus; assembly: GCF_965638725.1. NCBI lineage: Eukaryota > Metazoa > Chordata > Aves > Sphenisciformes > Spheniscidae > Aptenodytes > Aptenodytes patagonicus. The sequence continues at coordinate 60,175,181 of NC_134955.1, read as the reverse complement.
CTGATCCTGTTTTACATCTTCATTAACGATTTGGATAATGGGGCAGAGTGTACCCTCAGCAAGTTTGCAGATGACGCAAAACTGGGAGGAGTGGCTGATACAGCAGAGGGTTGTGCTGCCATCCAGAGGGTCCTTGACAGGCCAGAGAAATGGGCTGACAGGAAACCCATGAAGTTCAACAAGGGGAAGTGCAAAGTCCTGCACCTGGGGAACAACCCCATGCACCAATATATGCTGGGGGCCACCCAGCTGGAAAGCAGCTTTGCAGAAAAGGACCTGGGGACCCTGGTGGACACCAAGTTGAATGTGAGCCAGCAATGTGCCCTTGCTGCAAAGAAGGCTAATGATATCCTGAGCTGCATTAGGCAGAGCATTGCCAGCAGGTTGAAAGAAGTGATCCTTCCCCTCTACTCAGCACTGGTGTGGCCACACCTCGAGCACTGTGTCCAGTTCTGGCCTCCTCAGTACAAGATGGATATGGACATACTGGAGAGAGAGTCCAAGAAATGGCCAGGAAGATGATTAAAGGTTTAGAGCACCTCTGTTATGAGGAAAGGCTGAGAGAGCTGGGACTGTTTAGCCTAGAGAAGAGAAGGCTCAGGGGGGATCTTATCAATGTATATAAAAATTTCTTTACTGAAAGAGTGGTTAAACATTGGAACAGGCTACCCAGGGAAGTGGTTGAGTCACCATCCCTGGAAGTATTTAAAAGACGTGTAGATGCGGCACTTAGGGACATGGTTTAGTGGACATGGTGGTGTTGGGTTGGGTTGACGGTTGGACTCGATGATCTTAGAGGTCTTTTCCAACCTTAATGATTCTATGATTCTATGATTCTATAAATATCTGAAGGGAGGGTACAAAGAAGACAGAGCCAGGCTCCTTTCAGTGGTGCCCAGTGACAGGATAAGAAGCAATGGGCACAAGCTGAAACACAGGAAACATCTTCCTGAACATCAGGAAACACTTCTTTACTGTGAGGTTGACCGAGCACTGGTACAGGTTACCCAGGAAAGTTATGAAGTCTCCCACCTTGGAGGTATTAAAAATCTCCCCAGACATGGTCCTGGGCAACTGGCTTTAGGTGGCCCTGCTTGAGCAGGGCGGTTGGACCAGATAACCTCCAGAGGTTCCTTCCAACCTCAGCCATTCTGTGACCTGTGATTTTAACACAGATTTTCTGGCACAGACAAGAATTTGGCTACAAGTTTTTGAAGAGCTCTAGAGATGGTGTGTGAAGCTCTAAATGTTTGTTGTTGTGGGATATAATCAATAGTGTAGCTAAGAACTCTTCCAAATCAATACACACTCAAGCTAAGAATTGGCCTAAACTGCAGCTGGGAGAGGGAAGGAAAGAAACTTCACAAACAATGAATTCCCCTCATGTTAATGAGGGAAACAGAGGTTTACCAAAGCTCAGCTGAGTATTTCGGTGACCTCCTTCAATAGCCTCTTCTACTGCTATTAAATCAGATTTTAAATGAACAAGGAATAGAAATCCCTCATAATACTAATTCCAAAATTAGAAACAAGGCTTAAGAACATGTTTCCACATCTAGTACACAGCCAGAGTATTTAATTATAGCAATCACAAAGCATTTGAAGAGAGAGTCATTTAGGCCAGTGTTGAGCTGGTGGAGGGGGAGTGCAGGACTTAGGAAATGCTTGCTATTCCTGCTGTTAAAATTAGAAGAGAATGGCATATTTTCAGGCCATAGACCAGTTTGTGTCTTTGTTAGGTGTCCAAGTGCCTAAAGGTGTACTGATATAAAAGCAGTAAGAGTGAGAGAAGAATCCAACCTTAAAAGGAGAGATGGACCAAAGACACAGTATTGAAATCATTATCAAAACTTCTCAGAGCAAGTCTCTTGAGCTTAGTTTTGGAAAAGAGGCGGGTAAAACAATTTTCTGTCAAAGTGAGCTGAAATTTCAGTAAGGCAGATGATTCTGTGAGAATAGTTGATGTTGCCTCAAAATATTGATGATTAAATATTTCATTTACCCAAACGAGCCTATTTTTCACTCCTCCCCTGTCCCCCTTCAATCTGGTCTACAATATTTAATTCCAATAAAGTGCTATATTTAATTTCCCTCTTGGCCAACGTCTCTGCAAAGGCTGCAGCCCTGTTTCCCTTTCTGTCATATTAATCAAGTGCTTTGGTACATTATCTTCGCTGAAGTGCAGTTGGGGCCTACTGTCCAGGCTTCTCCTTTTCTATGTTCATTTTGAGTTAGAGGATTTTTTCCTTTGGCAATGTACTGATTTACTTCTGAGCCATGTGGCACAACATGAGAGTCACATGGCTGGTGCATGGCTGGAGATCCATCCTGGGGAATCTGGGCACTGGGTCCCAGACCTTCGAGCCAACAAAGTCATTTGCAAAACACAATTTGGTGTTTAAATGAATCTAAAAGAGCAAGACTCTAAAGAAAATAAAAATGAACTTTTCCAAATTAAGTATTTTTTTCATCTCAGCTTTTCCAATAAAGTCTGAAACAATTTCCCATGGAGCAGGACTTCCTACTCTTGCTCGGTTCCAGTTTAGATACGTGTCCCCAGAAAAATAAATGAAAATAATATAGTTTTTGGGGTGCCTTTTCCCTGCTTGTTTAGAGCATGCACAGCTAGCACAGGAGTGTGTCAGTAGATGGGAACATGATGAAACGGTCTCTTGGTCAGCTCACAGTGACATATAAGATGGTCTGTTTTCACTGAGCCGCAGGACACTTCAGGTCTATGGCGATGCTCAGCTTTCTTTGCATTTCTGGTGCTATGTGTGGCTCAGTCTGCAGCCCCAAATGGGTCCACGTAATAGAAAGTCTCTGTTGTAGAGTGGGAGCTCTGAGCCCATCCACCTACCTTTGCTGTAGCTATTCCCTTTGAATGAAAAGTTTTTTGAGGTAACAAGTAGTAGTGCAAGGGAAAGTAGCAGCAAGCTATACCCCAAGACAAAAAGAAAAAGTCTGTGCGCCAGGCCTGTGTTTCCTGTGGTTTCTCAACAGGAGGGGAAAATAATCTCCCACAGACCACCCCAAATCATCAAACCAGTATGAACTGTACTTGCTATGCCAAGAAGCAGGCATCAAAGCTCAAGTGCTTACATATTCTATTAAGTGGTTTAATATTAGAACAGGGAGACCAGGAAAACTGCAACCTTTTGGTTCCCTGAGGTATCCTAAAGAAGGCCATGAGGGACAAAACACTGTATTTTTTCTGTTCTTCTCTACAATATTAAACCACTTAATAGAATATGTAAGCTCTTGAGCTTTGATGCCTGGTTCTTGGCATGCCAGAGGCTTTGTTACATGTTTTTACAGTAATTGAAAGAAATATCCATCTGTAGCAATTTCATTTTTTAGCAAGCTGAACAGATTCTTGGGACGTAGGAGCTGCAAACATATGAAACAGAATAAAATAGTTTCTATCAAGCTGAATTCTTTTAGTTCTGCTTTTGAGGAAACAATCACAGAGGAGTGTTGTAGAGGAGTCCTGGAATCAGTGCTGGCATATTCACAGTCTTGGTTCAAATAATGCTGCATGCAGCCAGCCCTGGGGATGCTTACAAACCTACCACACCATGTTAGCAGATAAGGCTGGGGTTATGCCACCAGGCTCTCGGTGTAAGACAGCAGCTCTTATTATCCAGCTCAGGCTTGTTTCCTGAGTCACGATTGTCTGTTAACCAAATCTCATCCACCTTGCAAAGATCTTCCCACTTTCTTACCCTTCACTCTGTTATGGTTTGTTTATGTGCTTTTGGGACAGTGATTTGTCTCCTGCTCTGTTTCCATACAGCGTGTCACAATGGGACCCTGATCTTGGTTGAATAGTACAGATAATGCTATGTTACAATTAAGCAGCAATATTCAGAGAACAGCTATTCAGAAATCAGGTAAAAATGGAAAAATGGGAAATGCTACAACCAGAGGTGACCTAGTGTCTTGGAGGAGTAGGATAAAAGTAAAATGGAAGCAAGAAAGAACCTACAGAAATTTGTGAAGCCAGAACCTCATAGACATTTGGCAAGGTGCTGAACAGGGAAAATTTCTTTCAATAGTGGAGAATCAAGTTTCCACAGTGAGGTTTGTTATGGCCTTTGAGAGCTCAGAATTTTTACAGTTTCAGCAGATGGACTTCGCCCAGGTAATATGTTATTTTTTTGGAACGTAAGATGTGTGGTTAGCAGCACCCCCACCAACATCTTTCATTTCTGAAGCTGGCACTGTTGTGGGGATTGGCAACCAATTGCCTACGATGCATGCTCACAGCACTGTGACATCCTGACGCAGAAAATCTCACAACTCTGGAGTGCTCCACGAACACTAGTTCCAATCTAAAGGCACAAAACTCCAAAAAAGTAAGGTTCATGCACCATTTTACCTTTCTGCTGAAAAGCAACAGGGATTTATTTGCTACTGCTTGCACTACACTATGTTCTCATTTGAAATGTGTAGCTGCAGAGAAGAATTACAGTGAGATTTCTCTTTTTCTGCCAGATATTAGAGTGAGCTCAGTTGTGCATTGAGCTGGGCTCTCCAGGTAGCTGAGCACCTCAGGGCAAAGAGAGGTTCTGTAAGGCCACTCTGTCTGTGAAATACATGAGACTTTAATTCACGTTATGAACATTGAAAGCCTTTGACTTTACAGCTGCCTCCAGAGAGCAGAACCAGAGCATCTTTGATAGGCAGGGATGATCCCAGCAATAAAATGTCAATTCAGAGCGTGTTGTTCTGTGCAGCTCCTCGTGCTTTATTTTTTATTGCTATATTGAAATGCTGGCACATTCCATGGAGCTGACATCCAGCCTGCAGTAGTCAATGCAACCAGAGAAACTGTGCCTTTGCTTATTCTTGCACTGCAAAGCAGGACCATGCCCACAACAACCAGAGCTTTAAGACAGGTGTATCTAGACTTTTTTCCCTATAGTCTGCACCCACACAGTGACAAAACAAACAAAAAACAAAGAAAAAGACCCTTTAATCTGAAAAAGCTAGGTTTTTAACATCCCACTTTTAGACATACAGAAATCTAGTATCCACAACAGAATAAAAACATTTATAAACCAAGCTGCCTTTGCTCACTGTCTCTTTTAGGGAACAACCTTTTTTCCAGGCTTAGTTTCCATCAACTCAAAATCTGCACAGCCCACTCTGCTCTCCAGTGAGTGTGTCTTTCCCTCACCATGAACGTCTGGCCGCTGTCTGCTCACTGCCTTCTTGGCAGTCTGTTTGCAGGGCAAGTTCCCGGCTACTTGCTGCAACTATCCCTGCCTGCTGCCTTGCCTTGCCCTCTAGTCCCCAAGCCTTTGCCCCTGCTCTGCCCTCCAGGGAAGGCACAACCTCTCCACAACCACCTGAAGGTCCTGACTGACCCAGTGCTTCTCCTCACAGGACAAAACACAAATGGAAAACAAGCAAATTAATCACTTCAAGTCACAGGTGGCTTACAGCAAAGTGTCAGCACTGACTAAAAAAGATTTAAGAATAGCTGTAAGTGTTCTGGCAAGAAGAAAAAAAAAAAAGAATGTAATCTTTGATAAAAATGATGGAGGTCAGTAAACTGCAGCTAAAAATGGAGATAGCTATGAGATAAACACCAGCTGTTTTTTAAATCCTTCTGAAGCAGTGTACGAGGTGAATTTCAGGTATTTAAGAGGACACGTGCAATGTTCTTGGAAGACACACTGACATAAAGGAATATTAGAGGAAGGAGGAATATATGGTTGTTGCCGACCAGGGTAAGTCATTATTAATGTTTGCGATGGATGCCCAGATAGCAGGCACCAGAACAGTGCAATGGTTTGGCCTTAAAAAGCCTCTAGACACCAACCTTTTTCACGTAGCAAGATGTAAAAGGTCCAGTTTCTGTGTTTTGCATTAGTAGGGGGGAGCTGAATAGAGAAAGCTGACAGCTGCCAGATGGCACAAATAGCTCCACATTACCAAGTACATTTCTAGTCTAAGTTTATGACAGAAGATTTGCAGTTTCGCAAGAGCTCAGCCTTCAGAAGTTACACCTAGAATTTCTTATTGTACAAATCGGGGTGACTGAACAAGGTTTCCTGGCTTCCTCTGGAATATTCCTTATCTTTGGGGTTTCTGGCCATCAGCTTCGGTCCCTTGCTTCAGTGAATTCTGAATGCCACACTATTACTCTTCAGTCCCTTCTCACAGCTCCTGCATTCCTTCTCACAGCACCTCTTCAGAAAGTATTGGCATTGCTTAGGATTTAACTTGGCTACTGTTTCTCCACCTATCGTTTACCGACTAGCACGAGTTCCTGAAATCACCTAGGGCAGCCCTGGCAAGAAGGATGCTGGTCTGCAGATGCTGTGGAAGAGAATTGTGTAGGGTCACAGGAAAGGACACAGGTTGGTTTTTTTTATCTTGCTATCAGTTTAGGGGCTTTCCACCCTCAGACAGATTCAAGAGACAAATAGGAATATTTAAACTGGGACCTTGACAAACTTATATTGGAGTAGTCTTAAATAAAGGACAAGAGAGCCAAGGCTGAAGACTTCAGTGACCAGCTATGAGTGAAGATCCACTAGCATAAAAGGGGAAGGTAGCTATCTGTGTGCATCATCCGTTCTGGGGTTTTCTGCATGTAATTCTACTCACCTGGCCAGCTAGAGGACAAAATTGTATTGCTGTAAGCCAGACTTTTTCTTGTGGAACAGGAGAGAAGTAAATAGACCCTATATACTGGTTGGGAGTGAGAAGGAACCAGAAAACTTTTCTTCGTATATAAAATCGGTACTTTCTTGAAATAAAGTCTGTAGTCCGGAGACTTGTACAAGACCCCCTTTTTGTTCTGGCTAAGTTTGTCCCTCTCGTTCACCAGGTATGTACCAATGGGAAAAGAGGCTCAGCTCTGAGTTGGTTTTGAAGTTTCAACAACACAAACAGGAAAATCTGTTCTGTGTCATCAGTATGAGGCACTGAATTCATATGTCTGCAGTAATTGCTGAAAGAGTTCTCACCCGAGCTTTGTTGTGATTCTGATGTTCAGTAAATGTCAGTGAAATCAGATAACTGCCCCTTCCCTAAATAATGTCTGTCCTCTCCCTCTGTCCAGGGGACGAGCATCTTTCCAGGGAGTTTTAAATAGAATGAGAGATGGGGAGTGCTGAAACAGCCACATGTACTTCAAATTCTTCTTATAAGACTAGTTGTCATTAGCATAGATTATTTTTGTTCATTGCATATGTACACTTTCTAAATACAATTCCCAGTGTGCTATTGCCCCTTTCTCAGAAAACACCAGGCACTCAAGCCCAAAGTTATAGCAAAAGAAAATTTGCAGCTCTTTAGAAGGCAAAATAAATCATTCTGTGGGAACACAGCCAATCTGAGACTTATTGCAAATGAAAAAAAGGACACAACAAATCACTTTCTTTGGATCAGTGACACCTGTTTGCAGGTAGACTGAGTGTAACTGGTATGTGTGCAGATATACACACAGATGATGCTATTATTTATAGAAGGGTGCACAATCCATTAGAAACCATCTTATAAAAGAGCAGACTTTAAAACCTCTGAAGATGCTTTTAGGAAGCTTCCTGATGCTTGGATAGTCAGCCAAATCTCTGGTCCACAAGAGCTTGATGGAGATCTAAAAAAATCAGGTGGTGTTTTTAATTTTATTCCGCAATACCTCTTGCAGTTGGCACCAGAAGAAAACATAATAACCCAAGAAAATCAAAATCAGTCTGAGTTCAAAGGAAAGGTTCGGTTCAGTTCAGTTCGTGGATGTCCAAACTGGCATCCTCTCCCTACAGGTGTTAAATGCAACTGGTGTCTCTCATGACCCTTTCTATAACACCAGCACAAAGGTTTGCAAGACCAGGTCCAAAAAGAATGAGGGTAGTTGATATTGCACTCTCATCTGAATGAATGGGATATCATTACTGACCTTCCTTTCTTTTTAGCATTGTTAAAAACTTTACCTGTTAGTAAAAGAAATTTATTTTTGTGTGTAATTTTAAAGATTTATTCTAGAAGAAAGCAAACACTGACATAGGGCTTGATCCTATATAAGGAACTGAAATGAATGAGTGGACTAAAGAAGGGTGCAGAACTGAGTTCTGACTGTGCAGTGTTCATGTGAACATCCAGACACGCAGTAGTATTTCTACCGTACTTGCATCTGTTTACTATTCAGTACCATGACATGTTTTCATATAGATGCTGTATCTGAGTTCACCTCCCCTTTTCTTTCCCCAAAGACCTTCTGCAAAGCTGTTAAGCAATGGAGAGTCCTTTTTCTTCAGGAATGCTCTGTTCCACCAACATTTGCTGCTTCCACACAGTGAGAAATACACTTTCCTCCCAGCTTGCACAATTTAAGTCTTATCGCGTAGGTAAAGGCAGTCTACTGGCAGTCAAAACAGACATGTCTTACTTTGCATTTTTCATGATACCAGTACCTGTGAACAGATTTCTTCACAGATTTTCAGATTTAATTACTACTGGCTTAGTTTACTTTAAATGATAAAGTTGTGGAAAAAGAGAAGAGGGCAACTGAATGTGAATATGAGAAAGAACTGAGTTTTTTTGCTGGCCTTTCACTGGTTCTCCCTTAGATTCAGTAGGGCAGTTTTTAGAAAGGGATTTTCAAGGACGCCCAGTGACTCAGGAGCCTAGGTCAGCCGGTCTGAGGAAACCCGCAGTACCTGGTGGAGTGGGGGAACGCTGGTGCTGACTGCACGGGCTCTGGAAGCAGAATTAGCACAGCTCGGTCAGTGCATTGCTGCCCTGACCTAAAAACCCAGCTAGGGAATGAGTTCATAGCCTCAGGGGCAGCGCGGGGCTGACACAGCTACCCTGCTCTCCCAGTCCAGCTGAATGCCCGCTCCACACTCTCTTGAGTGTGCAGGTTAATACTCAGCCTGGCTCTGCATGGTGGATTTTATTTTATTTTGTTACTGTACTCTGAGTCTATGGAGCTTCAGCGCTACGTAGGATTTAACACATATAGCGAGGCACTAGAACAAAGGGCCATGCCCAGAAAAGTAATGAACACATGCTGTCATAACATGACAGTTAAAGTAACCTCTCTGCCCCTATGAAACCTTCTGTTTCTTCAGCCTCCTCAGCACATATGCTTTACCAGCTCAAACTCACTCCTGCACTGGTAAATACCTATCATCGACTACCCTTTGACTGCTTTATGCTAACGGAGTCTATATCCCTGCTGGAAAACATAACGCCATTTCGTTTGGTTTAGTAAGTTTAAAGAGGGTTTACTCAGCTGCAAGCAATACTGCGGGTTGTTGCGCAGTGTATTTTACCATCTGACCACAGATACAAAACTAGTACACAAAAGGGAAAAACAGGAATTACACTTCCGAAATTTCTTTTCAAATCTTCGCTCTGGGACAAATATCTTTCAACAGTTGAGAAGCACTGAGTAAAGAAGCAGCATTAAGGTAGTAGACAGAGAGGGATCGAGATTGATTTTTTTTTTCCGCAGAGGACAGTTAGTAGTTCCCTTACAACTGCCGTATCATTCATGAAGCAAACCAAGCCCACAGAAAAGATGTGTCCCAAGGCTGAGGATCTAGAAGTCTAGGGGCTTGATAGCAGAAATTAGAGCCAGAACTCAGGGCCCTGGCAAGGTATCAGTTCTTTAATTTCAAGGAAAATAAAAATACTTACCTGTCACAGGAGTGCCAAAAGAATGAGGTGTTATTTGTTAATCAAAGCAGTTATTCTCAAAGGATTTCAGTGTTACTGATTAAAAAGGAACTCAGACCATGATTCAGAATGAGAGTCAAAACCAGTGCGCACTAATGTGCAGTTTATATAAGTCAGTCTCATGCTTAGACTGGACATGTTTCTATTTCGTACAAATGAAAACAGTATTTACATCTGTGTTTTTCATAGGAAAAAAGAGTTCAAAATCTAAACCCGTCCTACCATCCAGCCTTTGCAGTGATTTTGGTGATAAATCCTTCTAAAATACTTGCTCCCAAGAAAAACCTTCAGCCCTCCTCCACCACTGTCAAGTCTCAATGACTTAGTTGTCCTGGAAAGGATCCGAAATGATAAAATACAGCAAGACTAACCTTTCAGTAATGCTGTTTTAAAGGAAAGTTGGTACTTCTTTTCTTATTTTTTTCTAAATCAGCTCAGTTACACTTTTCGGCATGAACAGAAGAGTGTAATTCACAGCTCCTTTTTTGTTCCCTCATGTCAAAATGCTATCTTACCAGTAGAAATTGATTCTGCAGAGCACATTTGTTGAAAAAAACCTGACCATTTGTACAGAATGAAGGAATTGCTGGAGCCTTGCTCCAGCCGAACCTTTCGAGCCACACCGGCAGTTCTGTGCCAAGGCAAAACAAGTTTGCCATATGCATGATGCATGACGCTTTGTTGAAGTACTAAACTTACATATCCCAGCAATCATACGATATTCTCACTGAACTTTGAGAAGAATGCAGTCGTGTCAAATGAGAACGCAACCCTAAGGCCCTCTGTGGCTTCAGTTTCAGTTCGAATTTCAGACTAGGAGCTTTATCCTGAAATCTTTATTCAGACACACACACAAAAATTGAATCAAACTGCAAGTGTATTTTCTTCCCACTTGCCCCTTTCATGAGCAAGTATTTCAGACAGACTTTGAATAAACATTACAAAGCTTTTCAGTCTAACAGTCTTAAAATGCCTATCTCTGCCGCTGGAAGGAATTCAGAGTAAGGATCTTGGGTCCGTCACACTCCAGGCACAGACACCTACATGCTCCTGCAGGATAACACATCACCACAGTCAGATGCATCTTGTAATCATGTGCAACTGTCAGCTCACAGAAAATGCAAGGCATCAGGAGTTCACTGAAACTGAAAGACAAAACAACTCAAATTACTTTTTTATTTGCTCCAGGATGGGCAGCTTCATGCAGCCTGTAACCAGGGCCAGTTAAGGCACAATAACTTGTTAACTGTGAGAGAATATATTTCAGCCAGAAGCTCTAAGACTTTGGGAGGGTTGATCTCTGACCTGCAGGAAGTGTACTTCTACTTTTAAAAATGCTTGACATTTATCTGGATCGGTTGTTTCCAATAAACCTGGCATTTACTCCCCTCACACTTGTTGTTTTAACTATTGCATTAATAACTAGAAATTCATGGCACCCCAATAAAACTCATGTTAAAAGGACATGAAGTTTGTATGAGCAGCCCTCAGAATAGTACTGTTATGCTTCAAGATGACTGTCAGATTATTATTTTTAAATAACAAGCAGAAGAGACAATCTCTTCTCATCCTTGGAAACCAAGCTGTTTTTTTGCTGAGACTTAAAACAACATTAGCCTGAGCCAGACACTGAGCATGGGAAACCTGAACATGGATGATTTGCATCAGGCATTGCTTTTGCAGCCCCAGCACAGACTCCTAGAAAGAGGATTGTCAGACAAGTTTCAGTACAGGCAGACTGACTCACAGTATAATTGCAACCCAGGCAATCCAGGCAATAAAAATAATAGTGAATAAGGCTTGCTGGATGATTGGACAGAAATACTGTGGTGTGTTGTGGATGCTTTTTTTGTTGTTTTTTTTTTTTTTGTGGGGAGGTGTTGCACTTATTATACTGAATATATGTTCTTAATGGCTTTAGACCTCAAAACCTGGAGTTCCCACTTATCCCATGGCTGAAATTATCCTTCCCCAAAGATGAGTACAGATATGCACACAGTAATCACTACCAGGGCTTTCACAGATACCTGTGTAAGGAGCAGCTATCACCACTCTAGTTGCAGTTTCTATATACCACATGGGAAGTGCACCATCTAGTCACAGCATTGCTCACTGCCACTGCCACAGCCACAGCCCGCTAAAGCACCTTGCAAACGTTCAAGCACACGCTGTCCGTGTTCAAACTACTCCTTTATATCTAGAAAAAATTTGGAGATTTGGAGGCAGCAGGAGACAGGTATTATACACAATCACTTGGATTCACTGGAGCTTTATGGCAAATGTGGTTCTGCAGGAGAAACATGAATATTGGTTGGGCAGAGCTTTGTGGGCAGCCTTAGCTGGAACTTTTTCAATGGAAACTCACTCGTTTGCAAACTCAGCACTGCCCACAAGAGACAGAACATATGTAAGTGTTTATTACGTGAATCCATCTGAAGACCTATTTAGGCTGATAGTTTAATGCTCCAACATTTGTACCACAGGCTTTAATAACATTTTGTCTCTTCTACACCAAGTTCTTCCTAAGACTGGAGGGAAGAGTGAACAGCAAGGAATCTTCTTAAGCTACAATTGTTTTTCTGAAAGAATTACATCATGGTCCTACCCAGTGGAACAACACTATTTTTGCCTAGCTATAGGCATCATCAGGCTACAGAAAGCCCACCAAAACCCCAAGCATGTAGGTTTGTCTTTGCTCAATAAACATGAGCTACTATCTATCCCATTTCAGCCTCCTCACTTCCTACCTCTGTTTAAATTGTGAGATGAGCTGTAGTCACTCGTCCATAACAGGATGGACAATTCCCTTGTTATCTTGTAGTGGTCACATATAGCCTGCTGCCTGTAAGTAATTGGGTAGAGTATCACAGATCTAACCAGCAATCTCGGGAGGAGCAGAAGAAAAGAAAAAAGCCCAAATTCCCTGCTTCTTCTAGCTATGCCACCTACTTAGATTTCCTCCCCTGTCTCAAGCTAGTCGCGCCTGCTAGACTGACAAGACCTTTGAGGTTCATTGTTTCCAGGTTAACTGGGTGGCCTTTGTTCCTCTTCTGTCTTGGGGCTCTGTGGAGACCATCTCACCACATTGTTTTACTTCACATCCTCAAAGCAAATACTTGGACTCACCATTCCATTGTCTCTTTAAACTAGGCTTTCTCTTTCCTCTTCTCCCTTTTTGTGTGCCTCTGCAAAGTAGGACACATGAAGCCCCTTCCTAACGTTGTTACTGGATTATGGCTGTACTGATTTGGGCATGATATTCTATTCCTAAGTGCTCTTCCACCACTCTATTTGTTTGCTTTTATTCATGCTTAATATACATTGGCACATAGTTAGTTTCAAAGACAGATGAATTTGAGACACTAATAGGTATAGTGTAAAACAAGCCCCTTTACTCCTAATGTCATACTTCTGCAAATGGTATCAGTGGACATGATGACCCTGGATCTCCCTACTCAGAAACTGGAGGGAGCTACTGGAAAGCCTTGAGGCCGGGGGACAGCCTGATTTTTTTGTACCCTTTTTCACTGATAAGTACCTTTTTTTTTTGGTGAAGATCATGATCATGGGATAGAAAAATGAAAATCTCCAGCCAAGATCAATGCAGAATCTGGGTAGTAATGAGCAAAATATCAAAAGGACTGATATTCAAAAGGAAGACGACACCCCTAGCTAACAGCAGCAGTCTCATTGAAAGTATTGGACAATTCCAGCTTTCTGGAGGGGAGAACGGCACTGGGCCTGCAGGCAGCTGTGGAGAGCAAACCTGGTAAAGCTGCAGCTTCTCCCTCTTAGCTCCCTCAACCTCACACGTTCTCTATAAAGCACAAATTAAGATCTCCCCTGATGAGCTCATCTGTTAGCAGTATAACAGCCCTGTAGTTGTCTAAAGAAAAACTCCCTCAGACAGGGCTCCACATCAGACACTGTCCCTTTATGGCTGTCTCCCACCACTAAGCCCACACGCGATTCCTTACGCTTTCATCTCTGGCTGCCAGGCAATCTTTGTTCTCCCTCAGCAAGGAGCCATCACTAACTCTTTCTTGGGCTCAAAACTACAAGGACTGCTCCAACACTCCTTGAAAACAGGCTGCCTCTCATACCTCTCAGCAATCCAGCTCCCAGCCATCAGATCAGTCAGATCTCCTTAGTCCTCCAAGTCCCATTATTTAGGAAGAAAACCAGGCACAGGTGAGAGTTGAGGCTTAAATCCCTTAAAAGCTTACACTTGCCCCATGATAATATGCAGGACTCTTGAAATACTTCCAGTAATTTAAACACTGGAAGGTAGAATGGAATAACTCCAACGAACTCCACATTTACTTGGTCTGTCAAAATATTAACCATTCCTTGCTGGAAATGTTGTAGATGCACAACTCCCAGCAAGCTGTGAGATGCCTGCCACTGTTCTGGAAAACTGAGTGAAGTTCTGGCCTTGAATTTGGTACAAAAAAGATTTTTAAAAATTAAAACATATATTTTCCCCCTTCCAATTTGAACATCTTTGAAAGTCAGTAAGACAGAGGCAGGCAAATAAAAATTTCACCACCTGGTGTGGGGAGCATGAGAATGAATATGAGATTACTGACAAAGCTGCTGTGCATGCCCTTTTGGGTTGGAAAATATACACATGTAAAATGTGAGGCATGTTCTCGTTCTCCCTTTTTGCCCTTCTCCCATAACCAATCACTTGGGATGGGTTACAAACTTCCTGTTGCAAAATGCGAAGGGGACAGAGTTTGAAGAGATTCAAACGGTTCTGTGTTCAAATGCTGCCATCAAGTGGCTATATATAGTAGAAGGCTGCAATTAATAGCAAGGCTAGCATTTCAAAAGAAGGAAGTGGATGGAGAGAGGAAGAATAAAACAGTATTTTTGTTCCGTGGCAAAACGTTATAAAATCATTTTTGGTCTAATCAAAACTTCTAGTTAAGCCTGGCTTATCCCTCTTCTTTGTATTACACCCTCTTCATATTTTAGCATCTTTAAAGTTGCTCCAACTTGCCTTTGAGAGACCATGAACATACGGATGTTGCTCTGTGCCTGCAAAATTTGTCTGGATTGCTAAGGATAAGGACTAGATGTTGCATTGTGTTTCCATGAACTTGTCTGAGACCCTGACTCAGATATGAGCTTCAGGAAAGGTCCTCCATCTCAAGGATCTATAGGGGAGTGAGATGGAAGAAAAAGTCTCGTTTTGAGCTTTAGAACTAATGACCATAATTCAATGGTTTTCTTCAAATCCCAGAGCAACAGTTCCATTTGTATTTGAGACTGAAATACTCCCCTTTATATAAAGTCTTGTTCCCCCTCTTGCAAAGTTTTAAAAGAACCATATCCTCATTTCCTTCAAGAACTTTAGGAAGAAAGTTCAAAATATTACTTGATGTTATAAGAGCAAAATCTAATACACAGTACATTTTCTGGGTTGACCTCATTTAATGGCCACAGAGATGCAGCAAAGTTGGCCTGTCTTCATGGGCCTCAAGTGCTGGCTCCAATATGGGTTGAGCAACCACAAAAGTCTTCTCTCAAGACTCTTCTTTCACCTAAGCCAGGCAGAACTGGATATTTTCCTAGGCTGCGTGACATCCAGGAATGCAAGATTTGTCCATGGCTCATTCACAAGAAATGCATAGTAAATGAGATGTGTTTTGGAAAATCAACAGTGCATGCATAGTACATGTGCAATAATTTAGTGTGCTCTGGATGCATATGCACGTAGTTCTGCCAGGAAAGTCCTGGATTAAAAAAAATTAAAGAGTCCTATATCTGTAGTAAATTGTTTTGCCCTTAAGGCTGTGATGGTAAATAAATTTTGCCAAGGCACAGGCAAATTTGAGAACTTGGAAAGGGAAGGACGTAGTTATGAAAAGTGTTGTACTCAGGCAGTGCAATCTGGACCGTTGTCTTCAGTGATGGTTTGTATATATTCCTGTAGCCAGGTCCTTAACACTGCTTTGCCCTCAAAAGCTGAAGGTCTGTTTTAAGTAGCAATACCATGGTCCATCTGGACCTAAATATTTCTTTTAAAACAGAACTCAGGTTATCAACCCAGAACAGCAGATCAGCTGGGCTGTTGTGGATATATCATCAACAGATGGTTTAGCACTTGCAAATAGAATCCTTATTAATCAAAAGCAATGTATACGTTATTGGTTTATGGACAGATATCAAGAATGGCAGTAAAAAGAAAAGCCATGCATGTATTCTCTAGTCAGACATCCTTGTCCAGTGTTTGGTGATTACTACTTGTGCTGGTTTTGGCTGGGATAGTTAATTTTCTTCATAGTAGCTGGTATGGGGCTGTGTTTTGGATTTGAGCTGGAAACAGTGTTGATAATACAGGGATCTTTGAGTTATTGCTGAGCAGTGCTGACACAGAGTCAAGGCCTTTTCTGCTTCTCACACCTCTCCACCAGCGAGTAGGTTGGAGGTGCACAAGAAGTTGGGAGGGGACACAGCCGGGACAGCTGACCCCAACTGACCAACGGGATGTTCCATACCAGATGATGTCAGGCTCAGCATATAAAGCTGGGGGAAGAAGGAGGAAGGGGGGGGATGTTTGGAGTGATGGTGTTTGTCTTCCCAAGTAACCATTATGCGTGATGCAGCCCTGCTTTCCTGGAGATGGCTGAACACCTACCTGCCGATGGGCAGTAGTGAATGAATGCCTTGTTTTGCTTTGCTTGCGTGAGTGGCTTTTGCTTACTTATTAAACTATCTTTATCTCAACCCATGAGTTTTCTCACTTTTACCCTTCCATTTCTCTCCCCCTTCTCACGGGGGGTGAGTGAGTGAACAGCTGTGTGGTGTTTAGTTGCCAGCTGGGGTTAAACCACGACACTACTTCATGTGTTCTACTTTTACAGCAGCCAGACCTCTCTCCCACTATGGCCGTGAAAAAAAGCCCAAACAAAAAAAACCCAGAAAAACATCCACACTCTGTCTCTAAAAACCTGATCTTTGTGGAATATCTATGGGTCTTTTTTTGTTAATGTAGCTGGAACAGAGGCTAAGATGGCTCAAAGGGAGATGGTTAAAATAAAAATACCTTTTAATATATTCTCCTACAGCTTGAGGACAAGAGGGAGCTACTGTCCTTAACAAACTGTCCCACTGTCCCAACCTGTCCCTCAGGCTAGTTGTCCCTTTTTTTTTTTTTTTTTTACAGGCAGTAAGGCAGAGGTGGAGGTTGAGACTCAGAGACATCATTGCTTGACTAAGGGAGAGCATTCAGAAATCAAAAAGGTGAGAAATGGCAATATAGGTTGGTACCTCTGGTGATGGTTACCATAGGTATGTTGTTTTCTGCCCATTACTAAAAAATATGTAGAATAAACATAAAATTGAAGTGGTATCAATGCTCTTTGTCTCCTCTTTGCCTTTATGTCAGTGTTTCTGCATAATGCTTGTTTTAAACTTCTTGCTTTGGAGACCTGTTACAGGCTATTGATTCAAACACTGTAGCTTTCTTAAACTTGAATCTTTCTTATCATCCCAATTCTCTGTCACTTATGTAGTGATCAGGCTTCGGAGCTATTCACTACACTAACAGTACAGATGAGAAACTCCCATACACATGTAATACTTTTCTGGAACAGAGAAGCTAAAGACAGCTATTATTTTTTCCAGCCTTTCATGTTTAAGATAAGACTTTTTCCCTTTGGAGAGTATAGCAGGACAATAGCAGCCTCCTATACTTCTTTACTGACACCACCAATGATAGGAAGGATTCTGGGAGCTGAAATCTGTGTTTTTTTCCGTATTGAGCTAACGACCTCTTAGAAGAGGCTCTCCTGTCTACATATGAAGAAATACACTGTGATGCAGGAGCTGCCAACTAGGTCACCATGGCCAAAAATAATGTGACAGTTTATAAATATGAATTATAATTACCTGGATTTTGTATTTTAAACACAAGCTTTGTTACTCAAAGCCTTGCTCTGGCCTGGAGCAGAGCAAGCTGTAAGGGCTGACGGAGCCTCTGCTCAAAGGGAGAGGGAAGGTGCACAGCTGAGTCTGGAATTTAATCACCGATTCCTAGCGGATATCTACTGTTGCAACTGGTTTTGAATCAAAGCTGCACGGTTTGAGTTACCCAATGGAGTTATTCAGTGTTTCTGATTATCTCCAAATTGATCCTAATGTACTTCTAATCACAAGGTAGATCACATTAAAATGTACAATACTGAATTACATGTTTAAAATATATTGTTTTAGAAGAAATGTGTAAACTCTTGTGGCTCATGCTTCATGGCTTCAAATTCGACACTGCTTACCTGGTTTTACCTTCATCTGGATTTCTAAGTTAGTCATCTCCGCTAAGACAGGTTGAAAAGTTGCTAGGTTTGATGAGTATTTGTCTCCTCAACAAGAGTTTAGAAAGGGAGCATCTGCTTGCTTTAAAATTTTCATCCTGTTATCTAGAAGTCAACACTTTCCATAGTAGTATCTCAACACCATTTTTCCTGTTAGCTCTAACCTTTGCAATATATTGTAATGCTATGATATGTACAAATATTATCAGCAATACAGCAAACTTGCTATATATTCATAGCAATTAAGAGAGATGTCAGCAGAAAAAAATCTTAGGGTAATGACCTGTATGTGCTTTAAGGCTTTTTTTTTTTTTTTTAATTTGAGCAGCTGTTAATGGATTTGGGAATAGCATAGTTACCAGACAGCTTAGAAGCAGCTGCTAAATGTTCCTATCCTGGGTGGCTGGGGAAGTAAATTGTTACTTAACAGCAGCTAACAACACCTTTAAGCACTGCATTTTGAAAGGGACCAGCCAGAGTCAGGCTGCCCAGTAAGGAAGGAAGCTGGGAGAGCCGGGAGGGTCATGCCCCAGGGGGGGACATGCCCTCACCAAAGCACAGTCTCACAGAGGCCGAACGCATCCCCAGAACTGGTGCTGGTAGTGGGGTCCACCGACAGTGCCAGACACAGCAAGCGATGAACCAGGTCCAGGGTCCATCCATGGGCTCCAGTCGGGAGCAAAAGGAGACGGGGCCGGAGACAGGGCTGGAGCACAGGTCCAGGGGGCCCATCCAGCAGACAGGCTACCTACAGTACACGTCTGAGGTCCATCCAGCAGGCAGAGGTGGAGACCAGCACTCCTACAGCATAGCTCAGATCAGGAACAATAGCCCTGGGCTGACCTGAAATGGGCCTGTGGGCAGGGGGTGGGTGAGGGCCCCAGGTGAGGCTCCACAGGGACTTTGAGACCTATTAGTGCCCTCAGGCCCCTAACAATTTTGTGGCTTTCATGACCCTTTGCCTGTTGGCCAGCGCAGCTTTTGATTCTTGAAAATCTTGTCCTCTCCTTGAAATATGACAGAGAAAAAGCAGAAATGAAGTTAAAAGCAACTGTCCTCTTTCAGGTGACACACATTATCTTTTCATTTCTCCCCATGACACAGGCGTGAAGGATACTTTTCTCGGCAGAGTTCCCTGAGGAATATTTATAGAAAAGTCGGAATCAGATCCTTTACATCTCTACCAGGTCTCTATACAGAAAGTAGGACCAAAGACACTGAACACATTTTTAACATTTCGGTAGGTAACTAGAACAATTTATGGAGGCAGCATCACAAACAACAGAGACCTTTAACCTGAAATTAGTATCACAAAGACCTATTAGATTCTATAGAAGGAGTAATCTATCTTATAAGCATGTAAAAAACAGTAAAACTGACTGGATAGGTGAGACATCAGCGTGAATGTGCTCCTGTCGATCGCAATCTCTAAAGTCCTTACAACAGATAGCAGAAGAATTAGGCAGGGACGCTTGTTGTGGACTTTGCTGTAGCATAACATTTACAAATGAATAAATAAACCAGTATAGCCCTTAATTGCTGTTTATTAAAGAAAAAAAAAGCATTACTGAGTAATTTACAGGTACCATATTTGCCAAGTAAACTATGCACAGGACAAGAAAGCTGCAATACAGTTCCAGTGGTAAATTACCTTTTATTTTACAAGAAATAGCTGCCTTGAAAAGACATCAAATTAACATTCCCTGCTCTTTAATCCTTTTTATTTTTTTAACTTTTATTTTGGGGAATGAAAAAATCCTTAGCAATACAGATAGACTATATTTCTTCATTATCACTCAGCACAAGTTACAGCAAATGTACCCACAAATATCGAGGCCAATCACAGGCAATAAGTTCAATCTATTTTACATATTGCTATGGAAAGTTGCAAGTTGCTGCTCGGCTTTCAAGGGCCTAGATGGCAGTGTAGTTCTTAGTGTAATTAGTCAATTTGATCTTCTCTGGGAAGATAATATTAACTGAGAGGTTTTCCCCATTGTTAGATTTCAGGAAAAAGTTCTTTTTCTTGCGTAGGAGATGACTATATTTGGCATTAGCAAGCCACATTTCACATTTTGAAAAAAACACAATCCCGGTTGTACCCAAGACAACAAGACATGTAAGCAAGCCCAGTACAACAAAACATATCACCTGGCTTCTACTGAGCAAGGGATCTGCATTTTGGATTGTTTCTTTCATTGTTATTTTCAGGATTTCTTGTTGATGATGCGCTGATCTGTGATGAGCTTTTGGGGATGGCTTGTAATTCTGCATATGCTTTGTCTCCATATTCACTCCGAAGAGGCTTGTGTTTTTGCTGGGATGTTTGCAGGTCGCACCAACAAATTCTGGTTTACAGATGCATTCAAATCCTCCCTGGGGATGTTCACTGCATGTCCCTCCATTCTCACACGGGCCACTTGCACAGAATATGACGCGGCTGCTGCAGAGTTTTCCTGTATAGCCATGGGGACAAAAACAGCCGAAACCCACACCAATATCTGTACACGTTCCTCCATTTTCACACGGGTTGGATTCACAGTCATCTCTATCTATTTCACAGAAGTTGCCAGCAAAACCAGAAGGGCACAGACAGGAAGCATGTGGTGCAAAACCATTGTCATCAATGCATGTTCCTCCATTCTGGCAGGGAGAGCTAGAATAGATAACAAACACGTAGAGAGAATTGAATTAAAGTCCAATGAAAGAAGCTATTAGGAAACAGTTTATATAATAAAAGGAGCTGGTTTTCTTTAGAAAACTCTTTAGAAGAGCCAATTCCAAATGCAAATCCACTGAAGTCAATGAAGTTGAACCAACAATGAGTTTGTTCAACAGCTTTGTCAATACAGGTTATAGTATCTTCTGCCAACCCTTCAGGCAGGATTAATACACCAGTATATTAATTCAACCTGAAGAGCTGTGAAGGGATTTAAAATTATTTCAAACATTTATTCAAATTAAGCTGCCCAGTGTTTTCATATGCTTAGAGCTTTTTAGCTGAGCAACTATTCAGACAAGACTGAACAAAGACATTAGCAGCACGGCTTTCTTTTCCACCTGATTTTTCTTAAGATAATCTATGTATTTTATTGGCAAAGCAAAACACTCTGCCACAGCAGCTAGATGTAAAGCTGATTGTTTTTATTCTGCCTCTCCAGTGCTCCATGACATACAAAAAATTTAGAGGTGAACAGATACTTTCCTGCAAACTGGTGTTCAGCCCAAAATTTTGATAAATATAACAAAAAATATAAATGGGATAGTTTCAGCCTTGGCAAAGGTAGCTGTAATGTGAGGACAGGACCATAGGAAACCAAATATTTCTGCAAACCCTTTAAGAACCTAATAATTAATTGCCTGGTACTATGTTTTAAGTGATGTAAATTCACTGAGACACCTTTTTTTACCTTTGCAATGTAACTGTGCCTTACTGAGTGTAAGGCCAAAAGATAGGGCCACCCGTTGACAGAAAGGCACAAATGTGCCAATTCAGTGGAGCTATGCAATGTGGACTTGGTCCTTCAACTGGTCGTGTTGGCAGGAAAGGGGCCCTGGGACACAGGTTTACAAATAAATCTCAAAACCTGCTTTCATGGCAGTTCATCATATATGAACAAAGCTTTTAAAATTTACCTTCTAAAAATGAATAACAACTGGTAAAGCTTACAACAAGCCTCTCCGACAACAACAGTTCTCCCAATACTTAGAAATCTCTGAAGACATACAGCATAGTACCAGGACATAGCTGAAA
This sequence comes from Aptenodytes patagonicus, assembly GCF_965638725.1. Lineage (NCBI taxonomy): Eukaryota > Metazoa > Chordata > Aves > Sphenisciformes > Spheniscidae > Aptenodytes > Aptenodytes patagonicus. The sequence goes on along the minus strand of NC_134955.1, from coordinate 60,153,407 downwards.
AGTCCAAGCTGTTATTTAAGTGTTACATCTCCAGGGGAAATTCCCAGGGATAATGAACATCACAGCTTCATGAATGCTGATGTTTCACATATGCAGTGGTCAGTAGCAATTGGCCATTATGGATTTCTATGGTGGGACACAGAGATTTAAGAGATCTGTTGATTGTCTGAGTGACATGACTGTGAAAGACATAAAAGCTCCTGACTACAAATGGTCCTTGACCACCGGTCAGGATAAGGTTGAGCTTCTCAAATGCCCAGCCATTGCTCTGGGAGTAGCTATGATAGAGATTACCCCAAGCACCTCTAGCTTTACTGGGGACTGAAACACTTGGTGGCCACCTGTCAGGAGAGCCTGAATATCGTGGTAGAGGAATCATCTGCATGTTTTTTGCTGCTTCCACATAACCTGCTCTGTCCTCTTGTATTGTCCCTCACTGTAGATGTTGGCTGGAAAAAAAGGCTACTGAAAGAACAAATTGGAAGTCTGGAAGCAGTGTGAGGAAAGTGAAAGGTGTGGTTGTCCCTGGACTTTGACACAGCAGTTACCAGTTATTGGTGACTACTTGAGGTGATCATGCAAACAGAGAATTTTGCCACAATCACTAGTGGACCATCACTCCAGATGTGTCTCACCAGGACTGAGCAGAGGGGAAGGATCACCTCCTTCAGCCTGCTGGCAATACTGTTCCTAATGTCCCACTTCTCTTAGAGAATGGAGAGGAATGGCCTCCCACACCCTGGTCTGGTGGAAGTGAGATCATCTCCTTCAGTAAACTATGGACGTACCATTATATGTCAGTTAAGAAAAATGACAGGCTGGTGGACTAGATGCTTTTGTGCAGACAGTTTGTGTGTTGGCTAATGTTCTTATTACTGTATACGGTTTGTATATACAATTATCTCTCACTGCAGGTGAGAACACAGGATGGGAGGTTCCTTCAAGTTTGTTTACTAAAATCATGGGAAGGCATGAATTCACCACAACAAAATGTGAAATTATCACTTTTAGTACTCAAATTATGCACACAAGCTCATGCTGATAATCTGTAAATCTTTACAATATGAACAGATCAGATTTGTGAAGTTTGATAAAAATATCAGCAACTAGCAGAAGCATTATATATTTTAGCACAGAGATACTTCCACTTAGCAAAGAATTCTGAGTAATAGTCAGTAGGAGTGTGGATTTTAAATTCATGTCAGAAATCAATATTTACCCATTAATAATGCAGGGTCCTTTTTTGAGATGGCAGTTTTTTCCTGTAAATCCCTGGGCACACAGACAAATATATCCTCCATCGCCAGTCTCTATGCATGTTGAGTTATTGCTGCAGGGCTTTGTAGAACATGGGTGAATATCTGTTTAAAAAAATGAGGGCTCAATTAATCTCATGAGAAAGAGTCAGTAAATAGTAAACAATACTTCAAATAAAATACAGCTCCTTCATCCTGCATTTTATAAATCCTGATTTATTCCTTCCTCTGTTAAAATGGAATTCAGATTGTTCAACTATTGCAAGCACTTTCAGCTTGGTTCTCTCTTCCTAGCTCCCACTTGAAAAATACGTTTGAATTGTTCCAGTGTATAAATAAGTAGTATTACCAATAAAATATTAATAGGGGAGAAAGAACTTCTATGTAGTCTAGTCATCCTTTCACAACCTTGGCTTCTCCATGAGCCGAATTCTGATAAAGCAATCAGGAACTGGGAATTCTCCCCGCTCCCTGCCCGAGAGCCTATCATTATGTGCTTATGAACAAACATTTCATAATAACAGAGATCAGCAAGTTACAAAAATCTATTAAAATTTCATCTTTTGGCTGGGCTGCATCCAGCCCTTACATAACTGTACCAGAAGAGAGCGCTGTATGACATCTGGACCCAAAGTCACACATCTCATTTTCTTTACCATTTCCCTTCTGAGCCACTTCCCACTCAAATGATTACTGAATTTTTAAAATAATTAAAAATAAATAAACAAGTGCACATTTTAGCCAACTAATGGAGCAGCTGCAGAGAAGTGCTGACTGCAAGTTATCTGATGCCTTGCACACTCATGTGCACACATATACTTTCTAAGAAGATGAAAAGGGATTTAAAGGCATTTATATTTTACTTCCCACAACATAACATGAAAGTTAGATGATATCATGAGGTACTGCAAAATTTTAACCACAGCAAAACGTTTCAACAGCCTTAGCTTTCAAATACAATCTTCCCTGGATAAGAGGCTCTGTTTTCTAATGTATTAGCCTGTTCTCATTGCAAGACAACCACTTTGCATGCACTTTGAGTGTAAGCTCCAATTTTCACACGGACCAAAACAACCTTGAATGCTTTTTGGAGCAGTGGTGTTTGCCACCTATTTTCACAGGCTTTAAAGGCAGCTAATAAAGCATGAACTCTGATGCGGGAGCAAGGAAACTCTCTGAAACATATATGGATATGGATGTGCATATATATATACACACATATACACATACATTACTGTCAGTAATTTGTGTCAAGGATTTAATTTTAAAACACAACTTAAAAGCTTGTAGGACCATATCCTTTTAAAACATAAATACATAAATAGCCCATTTTCTCTATTTTGTCTAGTTTACCTCTCAAAAGGCCGACAACCAATTGATTTACTTGCTTCAAGTGATAACTGAGTCTGAGATGAGAATTCGAAACAAGGACTGTACCTTTACACATACATTATGAATGGCCACAACCACATTACCAATAAATTAATTAATATTTGCGTAACACTAAGTTGCCATGCTGCAGTACATGACGCAATGACTGAGTGTTTTTACGAGGAAGGCACGCTCAGTAGCAGTCTATGTCACAGCAGAATATCTAGACCCTGTCTCATGCATGCCTAGCACAGACTTTAGAGGCTCCACCTGTACTCTGATGACAGCTTATCAACACGTGCCCTTGGCAAAGCAGTCGAGTGACATGTAGCACAGTATACTCCGAGCTCACACCACATGTTGGCTTTTTAGCCAAATTGAGGCTAAGATTCAAGCGGGAGGTCAGGGGCCCACTAACATGACTGTGCAGGCACAGCCAGAGACGACAAGATGACAGGGATGACAAGATGACAGAGATGACAAGATGACTGATCTGATTTAGCAGGGTGGATCATATACGCCAACTGGGCTGCCATTTTTTCCTGGAAATAAATTGAGTAAACTGTTTTTCCCTCCGTTATGTTCAGTGTTTGATGTGCTCCTGTACTGTGCAGTGTATCATCTCAGACAGCCGCAGAGGGAAACCCTGTGCTGTGCAGCCTGGTTCCAGGTGTTCATATACCCGATTCCAAGGCTGTGTTTCCACAGGATGAGAAGGTGCCATGGCATTCAGTTAGGCAGGCTGGTGCACTCCACTGCAGAGGTTAACCAGAAGTGTTAACGCTCATACCAACCCATAGATTTCTTTCTTTAAGTGCCATGTCTGTCCTCGTGACTGCAACAATAGCTATAAACGATACCACCGATCCTGGCCTACATGTTTGCAGTGGATCAGGCCTGACCTATAATCTGCATGCCTATAAATTACTGGGAAGGTCATTCTTGACCTGAAGTGAGAACCAGGCTGCCCATAGTAAAAACAACAGCTACACAGTCAGAGGCATTAGCAAACCACTTGATGATCTAAAACTACTCCAGAAAGGAACTTCCATGATCCAAGTCAGGGAGACCGTACACAAACTGTTCTAGAAAAAGAAAAAGAGATACCACCACCATTTCGAATCATCTTTTTTCCTCCTATGCTTAACAAGCAAATGAGCTGCTGAGACTATATCTATATTTTAAAAATATTTCAGGTGTTTACAGTAGTGGCCAAATGAACTTCAGACCCTCCCACAGTTTTCCATTCCCAGTTTTGCCATCCTTGTGAGTTGGCATTTGCTCACAGCTGCCAACATTAAAATAGTGGCTATGCCAGAAATTCCCTGGCAAATATTACACTTTCTATAGCAGCAAAAAGGAAGAATTTCAAGAGAATGCCAAAACTGCATTACTCACGACCCTTTGTCAATCTCCACAGAAACAATACAAATGGAGCTTTCTAAAATGCCTTATCTGATTATAACCTGAAGCTAAAAATGGTCTCCAGTAGCTAAAAAATGGCATTTAATGTCATATGCATGTGAAAAATAGAACAACTGTGGCCTGCTCTCATCGGACACAAAAATTCAGTATTACAAGAGAGAGGCAGGGAATCTGGTACTTTATGGTAAGAAATCAATGGGTTTGTATTTCCATATTTAAAAAACAGTTACGTGTACATGCCAGTGATCCCCAAAAGAGCAGGAGCCTTCAAAAGCCTTCCTTTTTCCTAACCTGATCAAGTTTCATTTAGTGGTATGTGTTAACGAGTTATAGCAGTCTGTAATGACTTTATACAGCCAGGAAACTGACACCAACTTTTTGGCAGAGGATGATGAGATCAGTGGCTGAGCAATTAACCCATTTGAGGTTTCAGTGCTTTATTGGGTCAGGATAACAATTTGTAGCAACCTTCCGGTAGCAAGAAAAGGAGGGCCCTTCTCTTTAACCCTTGTGGCAAAACAATGCATTTAGAGTAGGTAAATCCACCGAGATGAAAGACTGTCAACATAACATGTCCCTGCAGATGAAAAGATGGTTATTTCTTTTTGGCTGAATATTCTTGGCAGCTCTTCATGGGGATCTAGATTCAAATTGGCAAAGAAGACTCTGAGATGACTCTGAGTGTTGAGAGAAATAATAGTTTCTGAACTTAATTAAGGGATACCTTTTTTGTGTTATAGAAATAACTTAATGAATATGTATTAAAACAATATTTTTCCATAAAGATATGGGTACAATTTCCAAAGCATTGTTTTGCATCCTAAGTACCAGTTGCAAAAGGGAAACACTGCAAGGCTCAGAACTGCAAAGACATATTAGTACTTCGAAATTCAGCTAGGCACTGTTCTTTGGAGTCATTGACAAGCAATAGAACCAAGCCTCCTAAGGTGGCAGTGGGGGGTTGTTCTGTCTAGTTTTAGAAACCTATGACTGTAGATCACAGACAACAGAGGGACTCATTCCTCCTCACTAATTGTAATGAGAATAGGTGGCTGTCTCAGGTACAAAAACATCTGTGAGAGGTGTCCAGAACAACGTCTCTGAGAGCTTATAGTCACATCTGCACAGCTGCTACTGCAGCTCCCTGCAAACATACCAGGACTAGCCTTAAACTAGGAAGTCTGTCTATGCTTATGTGTGCAGCCAGTGAGTATGGGCTGCAAAACCTTATGAGAAGCTAAATGAGTACTTCAGTACCTTGCACCAAGCTCCATGCCACTGCAAGGATGTGAACTACCTGAAATCTTCTGTCTTAGTCATCTTGAAAATTTTATCCAGTTCAAACCATGTCATCATTAATTACTGTTTTGGGTATGCGTGGGCAGAACACAGGCATGCTCTACAAATTATAAACTGTCTAACAACAAAAGCCTGAAAGACATGAAAAGAGAATGAGGCCCTGGACACCTGTCCTCTTCCAGCTGCAGCTACATGGGCTGAACAGGCGCATGCTCCTGGAGGCTCATGCGGTTTCGGCCCCCTCAGATCTCTTTGGCTGAACATTTGCCTGTGTCAGCCAAAATAAACCAGCACTGCAAAGGCTAATTCTTCAGCTTGCTTATGCTAAGCTGGCTCATTCTGACTGGCAAGGGGTGAGAGAGTGCACACAAGAGCTGTGCCTACCCCTCAGATCTCAGAGGGAAGTGGCAGCCTGTTCAGGCAGACCTTTTTCTCAGTTATACTAATGCTACTCCACTGAATCATCACTGGGTTAAGCAAAGGAAGAAATAAGCACAATGTTTTCCTGTTCAAGAAGTAGTAAGTATTACGCTCACATCTTTCTGAACAGAAAGTAGCATATATATAATCTGTTAGGTAAATATTTCAAATGATTTAATACATACAAGACAACTTGTATTTTTACAGAAAAGGCTTATATGACAAGGGAGCAGTTATTTGTTGGCCTTGTCCACGATGATCAATTTTTAAAATAGAATGATGAATTTACGCTTTGCTCGCACGTATGCCCAGTTACCAAAGATACTGCATGCTTCTGCCTAAATTATTATAAAAGTTCCAGGTTTATGTGCCGCTGCCCAGAATCCCCTTATTATCTGGCGCTAACATTCAACCTTTTAAAATTAGTTATCCAGAAGGACTTTTGCATGTCTCCAGCACCAGATGGGGCTGTTTCACCTCACTTGCTCAAGGACAGGAAAGGATGTACAAACCTATGTCACAGAGGCTGCCAACCCAGCCCTCCTCACAGATGCACTGCCAGGGCTTGGCACAGCTGCCGTGCAAACACCCAGGGAAAGGAACACACTGATTACAAAGAGCACCCTGCCAACCAGGCTGACACCTGAAAGAGATAAAAGACAAGATAGAGGCATAGTTTATTTTTAATAAACATAATTACAAGGATGTTCCCCTTTTCGAGGCACAATAAATAAACTTTCGGATACAAAATTGGACTATGCAGCACATTTGAACAAAAATATACCATCAATGCTTCTGGAATACTAGAAGCAGTTTATGTGAAAAAAACTGTTTCATTTCATGAGAGAAAAATAAATAAATGCTAACCAATGTAAAGACTTTTCTTACTGGAAAAAGTAGACTAAAAAGGCACCTAGATGTCTATGCTCTATGATTCCAGTTACTGTATCCTAATAGAGTGCTGTTTCATTACAGTTCCATATTTTCAGAGGGTAAATCATTTCAGCTTCTGTCTATTTTACCAGGACTATGAATTATTGAAGCTGTCCATTCCTGTGCTAATAGCCCTGTCTGACAGATCTTTTTACCTGCATTCACTGGGAAATTCACAAAATCCATTCTCTGGGTGGCAGCCAGTTTTACAGTTCACGCCTGGAAGAAGAGATTTTTAACATCCAACCAGAAAAATCATTACTCAGAAAAAAATCATATCATGTCCTACACACATTACTGATGTTTTAAAAGAACCCAGACTGCACAATGTTCTGATTTTTTTCTTCAAACTCATGTTTTTTTGCAACATGAAATTTTAAATGAACTTAATCTGGAGCATGTTACAGAGTGTTCCTATAGGATAAGTGAAACGGCATATAGAATTAACCGCAAAAGAATACAAAGTCACTTTAGCATACACAAAGTGTATGTAATATCACTGTACGCTACTTTAAAAGGGAAATTTCAGATCAGATCCCTGTATGTCATTTCACAACATGCCACTCCAAATGCATTGTTTCAGAACTACCTGAAACACAAAAGTACCTTTAGTCAGAAAAGAAATTCCGTTTAAAACAACTTACAGTAAAAGTGTTGAATTCATTTCAACCCTACGTCGGATGAAAAAAAAAAAAAAAATCACGGTTTTCATTAAATCATGCATGAATAACGTAAGTTAAGGAGAAGAGGTCTCAGTCACATCTCTTTGCTTGTGTCACGTACTGGCACCAAGCAGCGCTCCCCTGGACCGTCACCCGCGGCCACCGACATCCTGCGCAGGCGGCACGAGAAACGCACTCGGCGGGGTGCGAAGGACGAGCTTCCCGAAGACCACCAGCGCCTTCGGCCGGAGCGAGGGCTGGGGCAGGCGCTGCCCTCGGGGGACTGCAGGAGGGCTCCCGCCGCCGCTTTCCGCCCAGCCCCGGCAAACTCCGAAAACTTTCCCAACTCGCCTCCCCTCGCCGCGCCGCTCCCCGCGGCAAGCGCCGGGGTGCCCGCTGCTCGCCACCCTCCCGCCGCCCTCCTCCAGCGCTCCCCGCGGCCGGCGTTACCTGGGGCTGCGGGGAGGACGAGGGGCAGCAGGCAGCAGCAGCCGATGAGCCCGGCGGCGCGCAGCCCCATGGCCGGGGCCGCTCCGCGCCGCTCCGCGCCGCCCCGCGGGGAGCTCGGCGGAGCGCGCGCGGCTTCCTCGCCGGGCGGCGGCGGCCGGGAAGGCGGCACCCCCCGCCCGCTGCGCCGCCGGGCTCCGGCGCGACGGGGCGGGAGGAGGGAGGGACGGGAGGGAGGGGAGGGCTGCCCGCCTCCTCCCGGCCCTCCTGCCCTCGACCCGCAGGCGGGGGGACCTGCTGGCGGGGCGAGGCGGCCCCGGCCAAACTCCGCCGCTCCGAGTCCGCTCGCCTGCGCGGGGGCGGAGAGAGGAGCCGGGCACCTTGCGCACCCCGGCTTGTGCGGTCGCGGGCGAGGGGAGGAAATGTGGAAGGGCGCGGGAGAAGGGAGGTCTGGCGGGGGTGTGTTAAGCACGCCTCTTACCTCGTTAAAACTTACTCCGGCTGTCCACGAAGAGCTAATCTGGGGCTTGTCTTCAGAAATCTGAAGGCTTCTCTCCTTAGTCATTCACATCAGAGCGCCAACTTTTTCAGGAAAGACCCCAGCAAAAGCAAGGAAGGTAAAACATTTTATGTTTCTGAGGCTAAAGAGTTAAACAAAAACCCAAGCCACCCCAGACGTTACCTTTGGTAGTCTTTTATACACTGAACAGATCGAGAAGAAACAGTACTTCCCACCACAAAGCAATGTAAATACTGCGTTTTATTCTGTGACTGTTCCTTCCTCTTTTCTACCTTTTTATTCTTCCTTTGAGCTGTCCCTTTATGGAAGTAGACTGGCTGTTTCTTTGTATTCTTTCTTGTTCTTTGTTTTCTTCTTTTAAGCAAGTGGTGTCTGAGTTTTAGGATTCCTGAGGGACCTGTTTTCTTCTGCTTGCTGATGTAGTGCTTTCTTCCACAAGACCTCATTTACCAATTTGTCTGCATTTATGTGAAGCAACTAGACATCCCTATGACATGGTAAGAAAACTCTACAACCGTCTGCTTTTTCTCTAGAATTACAATGGGCTAATTCAAGATTACCTGCCTGAAAATATACACGCTGGAAAGCACACGTTAGCTTCAGATAGCCCTTTTACTGGTACTTGAAGACAACGGTGTCACTTAGGTTGAAAAAGTTTGCTTCTATTAATGCTGACTTTTAGTTTTAACCAAGAATGGGGGAAGTGAAGGACAGAAAAAAGAAGAGCAGAGAACGAGGGGTGGTTTAAAAGGCAACGCTTAGAAGTAAGGTGTGAGAGGCAGACACTGCTTCTTCAAAGCTCTCCGAAAGTTTTGGTGTCCGAGATAAGCTGTGCCCATCTGACTCTATAGGCACAGATTGTCTCCATGCCTTTTCTGCTTGTCTTGCTTTCCTTTTACTACTGAAACATTACTTAATGTTTTGAAAAGGTTACTTTGCCGTCACAGCTTTCGCTGTAGCTCACCAGACCAAGCCTTGCTGGGGTATTGTGAATATACTTCTAGAGAAGTGAAAATGTGGAGTGGTAACGATGACTGCTTAATCCTTCACTCTGCTCTTCTGTGAACCCGTGCTTTTCTAGGATAAATATGGGCAGCTCTTTGTTAGTCTGTTCACTTTGCTTTTATTCTGACTTTGTTTACACTCAGGTTGTCGTAGGTCCAGGGTTGCCTATTCCTACTTTAGGTCGTAAGTTCTCTGCTTGGTGATGTAGAAGCCTTTTTATGTTAGAGACCTTTGTTTTCATTTTTTGACCTGGGTAGTTAAAAAGCCTACAAATGTTCTGTGATTTCAGGTATTCCTATAGTAGCTTGACGAACTGGTCAAAGGAAAGCTTTAATCTTTCTGCCTTCTATCCTAGACAGCTGGCAGAAATTTCTCCTTGTATTCTTTTTTCTTCAGACCTTAAGAGTAGAGAGTTCATAGAATTCGTAGGTTTTATCTGTACACTCATCACTGTCAAATTATCTGATCTAATTTGCATTGTAAATATATACTCTGACGTATGATGACACGTTTCTTCTATTTTCTGAGTTAACTACTAAACATCAGCTGTATTGTCCAAAACTGATATCTTAAGAAAAAAATCATTAGGAAAATCTTGTTCTCACAATCCTATACATGATATGTTATCATCACCATTGCAAAGTTAAATTTTTGTACTCTCTTTTTCTTGCTTGTTTTTCAGGCTTTTTACATTTTTTTGCATAGATATACTGTTAGGCAAAAATAATCTATTTTTTAGAACAACTCTACTTTTTACTGTTCTGTGTCTCAGGGGTTCCTCTTGGTTTGCTGAAATTAGGACAAATCTCCATTTTCCCATCTTTTCTACTTAGTTCAAGAGTCATCTAAACAAAACCTGCTAATTTTATTTCCGAGAGGTCAGAATCCTTTTTGTTAGAGTGGACTCTATCCAACATAACCAGAATCTGTTGGAACAGAATCTGCCCAGATACTAATCCAAAAATAATTTCAAAACAGAAACCCCAGTGTTCTGTAAATCCAGACTAATTCTCTTCTCTCCTCTTCTTCCACCTGAGCAAAACAAACTGCAAATAATTTTTACTTTGCTCGCTTGCTGCCAAAAACACCCTGATCCAAATCTCCATAGTCTTCACAATAGTCCTTGAAAATGATGGTAACTGTGTTCTAGCAGATCTTAGTGATTTCTACTGAGAATAACCTTAATTTTTTTTTTTTTTTGAGGTCTCTGCATTAGAATTTGGAAAGTAAAGAACCTCATGTAATCGTTGTCTGTGTATGGAGAACATTCAAGGTGTTAACTATTGTACTCAGTTCTTCACCTAAAAATACTATAGTGGTGAGTACAGATTGAGGAGTGCTGGTCTAGTGAACTCCCAACAGTCTGTCATTCTTGGGAAACGAATAGTTTCATGGAAACTGTGGGACCTTGGGAGATTTACTTTGGAACTTGTTGCTGAAATCAGGGGCATCAGGCCATCAAAGACACTGGCTGCAGCAACTGAATCCAGGGAAAAGTCTTCTTGGATCCTTATCCAGAAACTGAGATACTGCTATTTCATTTTTTCCAAGAAAATGGCACACAACAATCCTGTGTTCTTAGACAGGAAAAGTGAACATGTTCAAGGACTGAGCTACTGGAAAAAGCAGGCTGAGATTGCGAATTCAAGCTTGGTGAGAACTTCCTTTTGTACATTAAATGTAGAAACAGAGTGCCTCAACTGGTCAGCAGCGTGCAAGCAACTTTGCAAAGTCTGAAAATCCAGAAGCAGGAAGGAGTCCTTGAAGTTCTGTCCTGGCTAGGAGTACTTGTGCCTGTTTGCCTACTACTATAACACCTTTTGACTGGAGAGAAGTTCAATCAAATTTTTATTTCATTGTTGCAAGAATCTGGAGATGGAGAATCTGCATCAGTGACAAGAAACACAAAGCAAGTCATCAATATAACAGCTCCTAAAGGTCCTCGCACACTCCTGGTAGCTGAAATCTGAGGCTAACAACAGAGTCACATAGAATCGATATGTGAGACCCCACATGAGAGGGAAAAATAACTGCGATTAATTTGGACTATCCTTATATGTACTGCAGAGAGAAAGGAAAAAAAAACCAATTACAGGGCAGTGCCATCTCCCTGGCAAAGCAGCAATACTTTGTGAATGAGAATATCAGAAACTCTAACATTATCAGTGGAGAGGTTTATCCTTTATCCCTTGAAGGGATCTCATCAGCCATGGATGCACAAAGTTTTAGGATCTGTTAGCTGGGTTTACAAGTTTGTACTCCGTACTGTACTCTGTGAGTAGCGTTGTCCATTAGAAAAAGCTCATCGGATGCAGCTGGAGCCTTAATGAACTATTTTACACTCTTTATGTTAGGCTGTCCCATCCTCATGTGTGACTGGCCAAGATGGGCTGAGCCAGCCTACAAGCTTGTTGGGGTTGCGCAGAGCATCCTCTCTCTCCTTTTCTCCTAACATCCTTGCCGTGTCCCAGCTGCAGAGTTGCATTTCTCCCCTCATGCCAGCTTTACTTCTGTTACCTCTGGCTCTTTAGTGAGCTGATTCGGTACACTGTGCTGGCAGATGGCTGACAAGAAAAACAGGAAATTATTTCTGTTGTCATTGTACACGCTTCAGGAACATGTTTCTGCCCTCACAAAAGGCAACAGGTGAATTTCTGTAGACTTCAGTGGGGAGACAGGCATCTCGTCCGGCACCTTCTGTATCAGGGCACATAAAACAGAAAGTTTTTCTGCACAGAACAGATTTCACTACACACAGAAATAGCAGCTATCAACAGTTAGCTAGAGATTGCCAAAATATTTTTTTTTTTATCATGGTAATTTTTTCCCATTGGAACAGTAGCCAGAATGTGTAGAGCTAAAATATACAGCAATAATTTACAGGAGTTAAAGCCAAACCCATTCCCTTGCCTAGCACTGAAAATCCTCATGACCTCCCTCTCTGTCTATTGACAAAGCACTAGCTCAGGGCTAGCTATCACCCAATTACTATCGCACAGAGAATTTTGCCAGCTGTTTTAGAAAATACATTACATGAAATCTTGGCCACTCTGAAGACTGAGGCAAAACTTTCATCACTAGGGCAGCTTTCCACTGACTGTAGCAGTCTTGATCAAAAAATGAATGCAGTTTTCCCCTTTCTCAGTGTTAGGAAAGTCAGAGATTTTGCTATCCCTGAGATCATAGTCTAGCCCTTCTTTGATATTGTGAAGAAAAAGTCCTAAATGTAGAAATTTGAAATATTCAGTAAGATTCTACATTCGAATTTATTCCACTGATAGATGCATGCACCTAGCAATTAAAATACAGGGTCGAGAAACTACTACATAAAAAGCAAATCAAGACAACAACAAAACCCCTTATTCTTTTAGTAGATTTTTTTCCATCCCGCTATTCACAGTACAAAAGCTGAGAAACTGGAGGAGAAATATATGTAGCATAGGCATAAAGTAAAATAAAATATATTCAGGAAATATGATTCTGTCACTAATGCAAACAAAAATGAGATCTTATCTGAAGATGTTACAAAAAGAATACATATGTATTTAAAGAAATCTAAGCAAAGACATTTTTCAAAGAGCTGGAAGGATATAATTATCATTTTATATAGTACTGGGCTGTTTGTACTTGAAGTATAGAATAATGTAGACAGGTTCATTGAAAGATAGTGTGAGAATCGTGGAAGGACTTTTTTAGTCTAAAGAGAGAGAAATGCTAAAAGAGATATCCATCATAATGTGTGAAAACAGGAAAGACAGAAGTGCAAAAATTTGTAGTGTGCAGAAGTAATGGCCAGAACTTTAGTTGGAAGAAAGATTAATTTAACCTGGATATATAGACATTTTCTTTAACACTGAGGTTGATCAGACAGTATGACAGTTTGCCACCAGAGTAGAGGCAAAATAATTAGATGTCTTCAAGGAAAGGTTAAGTACGCTTATGGGAAGAATAATATAAAACCGTCATTGCTTGAAGCAGGTGTTTGGATTAGATTATCCCAAGATGTCCCTTTCAAAGCCATCACTTATGGTCCTGCAATATCTTTCGGTCAGGAAAACGTTCCTTTGCAAACTGATGTTAAAAAAGCCTGAATCCTAGGAATTTTTAAAAGGTGCTTGACAGTCTGACAGATGCATGAAGCTAGGAAGTTTGTATCATAATATGTCCAACATATCCAACACGCTTTACCCACTTGGAGATGAAGATAATGTTCAGTTTGTAATTCACACCACCTTGTTACGTTCTGTTTTCCTGCAGTGTGAAAGATTTGGTGCAGTGAGTATGCACCTAGATTCTTAATAGTCAGCCAGTAAACAGAACATTTTTGTTACTGTGTTAGTGATATTACATTTTAAAATATGTTTTTAAGTACTTTCCTGAGGCTAGTAAAGTAATTTTACTTCCTGTATAAAACGTAACTAGATCTGAGACTTCATTTCAGGGCAGGGACTGCCTGTGTGTACACAGGCGAGAAAGCAAGAGGGGGAGAAACAGTCTATCTATTAAGGCACTATGTTCTTAACGGTTTTCTGAATTGACAGAATAAATTATTCTGTCTTTTGGCTGAAAGGGATATTTATAAAGAAAAAAGGACAGTTTGCTGTGAGACAGCCATATATCAAAATGAACAGCTTAGTTTTAACCATGTGGAGTTTGAACTGATAGTGAGCCATCGAAGATTACATGTCTGAGAGACAGGAAATTCAACATTGAACCACTGTTCAAGTTTTTTGGAAAATCATCCACATATGGATAATCCAGAAAGAGAAAGCATTGCCATATATTTCTCTCTGTGTGTAGAATCTACTTATATATGATCTTTATAATATATATCTCTATATATGGATAGTGAACAGGAAAACAAACAGATACAGGGGAAGTAAGTAACAGAAAAAATAAATGCATGAAGAAATCTTTTTTAAAAATACCATTTATGAGTACAAAACAGAGGTACTCTGACAACTTACAGAACTTTACACTCTGAAACCTCTAGCGCCTTCTGATACTAACAGTTTTAGCCTGAACTCTGATAGTTAGAGGTGCCTGCTGATTTTAAAGCATTGAACTGGCCATGATGGAGGCTTTAGGTGCTTGCAATAGCCCAGGGAGAAGTTGGTGTTTGGCAAAAAATAAATGAAAAACAATCCACATGCCTTTCTAGACTCATTACTGCTGTCAGAACTCTAGCTGCTATTCAATCTTTGATTTTGTCTTAATCTCAGCTGGATTTTTTTGCTAACTACAGAAGCAAGCTGTTATTTTCACTCTCAGTGCTTTCTCTGATTTTGTGCCATTTTAAAGGAAAGATGCTGCGTTTACTTCCATCGTACACAACTCCTAACAGTTCCGTTGTTGTTATTTATACACACTCACACATGGGTATTTATTGTCTGCTGTTTCCCGTCGCATGCAAAAAGTTTCTGGTGTTTTTACTTTGTTTGTCTTCTGACAAAGAAACCAGAACTTTCCTCTACTCGCTTTGTGTTGTTTGTTTATTTGTTTGTTTTTTGTTTAGTGTTTCCCAATATATATGTTTATTTGCTCGAATTCCTGCTTTTTATACACCTCTACTAATACTAGAAATCCGGTTAGCTGAACTCGGTCATAGTCCCAATTCACAGTTCCTTTTTTGGTTCCCCCCGCTTGCATTATAAACATCGCCGTGCTGTACAATTCTTTCCTTTTCCGTGCTGCTTCTAATTAGTTTCTCTGCTGCTATTTTTTTTTATGTGGCGTCTTATCATTACGGCTTTCGTTGCTCTTTTTAATGATAATGTTAAACTATAAAATGGAACCTAAACTAAGTTCTGTTTGCATTATTATGTTTACCTTGCAGTTTGTCTAGGTCTATTTAATCTTTATTTTGTTACAGGTTATTATATAACCATCAGTCGAAAATGATCAGTTTTGATGAAATGTCCACTGTTCTCTATCAATGCATTTTTATCTCCTGGGTAAGGGACACATGAAGAAACTGCCTCAAGAGTATTGTTCCAGTTGGAAATGTGAGGATAATATTTTATAACAATATATTGGTGCCATAAAAATAATTATTTGAGAAATAAAAAGAACCCAAACCAGAAGGAACATCTGATGGGAATAATAAAGCAGAGCATGCTAGAAGCAGTCCTGTTTGCCATAGCCAGAAGCTCTTTTCCTCAGACTAGCACCGAAGACAAGAAAAATAGAGACGGGCAAAATATCAACCCTTTATACACTTGTAATATCGAGAAAGTAATTTTCACAAAGATGTACAACCTGTTTCCCTTGATTTAGCTTATGTCTCAGCTCTGCATTTCCCAGGAAATCTTACTTCTTCCTAGCCTTATCTTGAAATGACAGAATTTACAAGTGAAGAGCAAATGTTCAATAATGGTACCACAATAATGTATATAAAATTGTTAATGCTGGTAAATACTTGGAGTCAGGAAGCCTGAATTCTCACGTAACAAAAGGCACAACTTTTTGCCCTGTAATTCCTGTGTCAGTCCTAAGATATTCTATAACTTTGGAAAGACAATTTTCAGTGAAAGATTTCCAATGAAACAAATTAACTGCTTCAGTAAGCCGATCCAGTACTTAATATGTATTAATGTAGAATGCTCAGTGATAGGAATGATTTTATAAAGCATGGTTTGAGATTAGAATTAGAAATTAATTAAGCAGGAATGTCATTGCTGTTGTTATGCCTGAAACACCTCCATTCCTTAGCGATGAAGATTAAGTAGGTGGCTGAGGCAAAACTGCATTAGCTGTGATTTGTTTTTCCCCGAATCAGATCTAACTGATAAGATTTTTGCAAACCAAATAAAGACAAATAACTTGACATGCAAGAATGAGGTTTTCTGCTCATGGCAGAGTATGCTGAGATTCTGCTTTTGCACTAGTGTGTTGTTGGCTCCGTTCACAGGGAGAAAAGCTGAGGCACAGAGAAGGAAAGTAACTAGTTCAAACACTCGCAGCAAAGTCAGGTATGCATGGTCAGGTCTGCTGCATCCCTGTGTCTTCTTCTTACTATATTGCCACCTTTGGAGTGAACCACAGACTTGAAAAGAGGAAGAAAGAAATTAGAGAGGAAAAAGAGAAAAGGAGCTATTCAGTACAGGTCATGTTAAAAAGCGGAACTGAATACAGAGTTCCCTTACATTCTGAATTTCCAATCCTGATGGCTATTGGCAAAGAAAATACTGGTTCTTTGTGTCAGAAGTGGGCACATTTTCAGTTTCCCAAACTAATATGAACTATGGATCTTCTGCTGGAAGGTCTATGTGCTTACGTTCTTAAAATATTTTTTTTTATGTTTGTCTTTTATCATCTTTTTCACTGCTACCATGAATTATGCTAGCTATAAATTGTTCACACTTGCAGGTCTTCTATAAGCTAATTAAATGTTTCATCTACACATTGTTTGTGGATGTTGAACACATGCACAAATATGACATTTCTCTTCCAAGTGCAGTTAATCCTTAGGCATTTTGTTCAAAAGTGTGATCTTCCCACTATTCCTTTCCCATCTTCAAACAGAAATGTGTCATAAATCTTTTGAGTCCTGCTCTCTTGCATAATGCAGTAACATTGAATGACTTAGTTCTCTGATTTAGTAATGTTCACCATTGCTATCATATAGATTTTGATCTATTCTTCCTTTTTGTTATACCTTCCAAAATTAATTTCTTAGGTGGTGATACACAGTGGACACAACAGGGCTTTGGGAACTGGAAACAGAACAAAGAATCTATCATATATTACATGATCACTGGCTTGCATTTTGCTTACTATAGGTAAAAGCCTCTAGTGACAAGGAGGACAATAAATAGCTATCCCTTTAACTGCAGCTCTGGAAAGCACTGGCAAGCAGGTCTGATATGAAAGATACAACAATGCTCTCAATTATGTTTGCATAAATGCAGAAAACTACTGATTTTTTTCTGATATGACCACTCTTTTATTTTTATTTCATCTGCTTGTGTCTTTTTTATGTGTCTGTGTCTTATTTATATGGCTATGTCTTATTTTAAATTTATAAATTCCTTAGGTCAAGGACTGCCTTTTTATATTGCATTTCTAAAATACCAGTCTCTGTGATGGGCTCCTAGTCATTTTGACAATATCAAGATGATTTAATATTTGTGTTGCATTAAACATCTCGCAACTGCTATCAGGACTGTAAGCTGACTGCACAGGGCACTGTATAAATATATAGAAAGGTACACTCTTACTCAGAAAGAATGTGAAAGAACACAAAAATGAAAGCAGAACAACAGGCTAGGATAGAACTGCACCCAAATAACATGACCACAATGATTTACAATGATTTAGAGCATGCTATCCCCGTGGCTCTGAAGGATGGGGTTTTGTTACTGTTTCAACATTTTGTTACTGTTTCAACATTTGTTTGTGTCTGTTGCGGAAAGTATGAGTATGTACAAAACCTGTGCAATGTTATATTATTATATGATTTTTGAGGCTGAAAAGTCAAGCCCTCAACAGATAGGAAATACAAGAATTAAGATCTGTGTGCAAACTTAATTTGGCTTTTTGTGATTATGCTTTCTAATTCTGTCTGCATTCTCATAATTACATACTGTGTTTTTTCACGGCACATCTGCCTGATTGAGTACTCACCTTTTAAATAGCTTTTCAGCATTTTGTTTACTTATGTGGCTCCTGTGCCTTATCTCCTGCACTTTTCAAAACCTGTTCTAAAGACAGAGTTATTGGACTTTCTCTGAGACTTTTCATGCTGTTTGTATTAACATCCAACAGCTACACAAATAGAAATGAACACATTTTCAGAACATCTCTGTAACACAAGGCAGTACTCGTACATCCATTTTATATCTGGAGGACTGAGGAACAAAAGAAATTAAAATAAACAGTTCCTGCTTGCTCTGCGTTGCCAATGGAAGACATTTTTTTCAGTGCATTTAGCACATTAGACATTCAAAGCACAGCTCTCAAAGCCATGAAAGGCAATGGTGAAAGCGCAACACCTTATCAATTCAGGCTCGAGTGAGAGACCCAGATAATGAGTAAAACGTAATTGCCACACATGAATAGTTTGGCTCTAGCGACTTGCCTAGCATCATAGACAACATCATGGAGAGAGGCAGGGTAGAAGATAATTCTGCAGAAGCTTTAATGCAGAGATCACACTACCTCCTCCCGCTTCCCTCTGCACACACCTTTGGGCCTGCGGACTGTACACCTTTCATAGTACAGCCGTAGCTCATTGTCACAACAGGCTGTTCCCTAAAAGTGAGCCCTGATTCCTGTCGCAATAAAAGTGTGTGACCTTTAAGTAAACCTTCCACCACAATAAAGACATACAAGCGAGTTGAGAAAAGATTGCAGAGAGAAGTTCATTTCTGATGCTTTGTGAGCTTCATGTTGTTTTAGAAGCGGTGTGCAGGTAATATTCTGCACTTTTTTTGATGGTTTATTTGTTTTTAAATCAGAAACAGGAGCAGAATATCCCATAATGTGGCATCATCCTGGTGTCTTCATGGTTTGCCTGTGTGTTGGCAACATCTAGAGCTGCTGCAGAGGATTCTGTAGCTTGAGCTAGTGAAGTAACTGTTGGCCATGGCAAGTTGTCCTTGGTGGGGCAATGAGACCCTTTGCTGAGGAGTTTTACATATATTTGCTGACAGCAGATGAATGGTGAGACTTACGAATTTTTAATTCCATTCCAGGCATAGCTCCTGCTGTTTCTCTATAAGATCAATCCCTTCTGCCCCATGATTCCAGCGTTTCCTCATTAGAGTATTTCATAACTCTTGGTCCTGTCTTAGTCTCTGTTACCCTTTCTTGGATTTCTCACACCAGTCTTTGCAGTCAGTCCCACTTTCTCCTTTCCTAGTCCTCATGCAATCTGTCCTGCTCCTTCTTTTCTCCCACTGCAGCACTGCTTTCTGGGGAGCTGAGCCTCTTCATTTACTGCATCTCCTCTCACTCCCCATGGCTGCCTCCTGTGCCTCCCTGTTCTCACCTAAGTGGTTCTTCATCTGCAGAGCTGCACCCAGTATGTTTTCATTACAGGCTTCCTCCCCACAATCTGCTTGCCTGTCCAGTCCCAGTTCTTCCCCAGTACCTGGGACTACCATAAAATCCAGAACCCTTCTTGTCTCTTCTCATTTGCTCACACATTAGATCTGGTCTCTGAAAACAGCTAATCACTGGCTTTAAGTCTTCTTCTTCCTACAGGAAAGATGGAGAGGGACTCTTTATCAGGGAGTGCAGTGATAGAGGTAACAGTTTTAGACTGAAAGAGGGTAGATTTAGATTAAATATAAGGAAGAAATTCTTTGCTGTGAGGGTGATGAGACACTGGAACAGGTTGCCCAGAGAAGTTGTGGATGCCCCCTCCCTGCAAGTGTTCAAGGCAAGTTGGATGGGGCCTTGAGGAACCTGATCTAGTGGAAGGTATCCCTGACCATGGCAGAGGCGTTGGACTAGATGATCTTTAAGGTCCCTTCCAACCCAAACCATTCTGTGATTCTATGATTCTGCTCATCATCTTAAACTCATCTTCTTGTCTAGTAGTCTTGGGCTTCCTCTTGATCTAGCTCCCATCTCAAGAGTCTGCTTACCTTTTTCAGATTACTGTCTCATCCTCCCCTTGGGGGACACTGCGCTTCAGTCTCTGGCCTGTAGCGTGCACAGCATAAACAAAAACTGTTAGGGTCTTATCTGGTAAACACTAAGAATTCTTTGTTGAGATGTGCAAATGACGATTTTTCAGGGGCTTATATCTTATTTGGAAAAGAGCAGATATTCATAAGGAAAACAGGAAGCATGCCCTGAAGAAAACTGCAACATGTCCTGATAAACTGCATATCCCTGCCCTGTACCATGGGGATAGGGTGAAGTGTGGGAAATTTTTTTAAATTTTTTTAAGACTACCATAATTTTGGCCCAGCTCCATATCAACCCTATCCTGAATCTTGGAAAGGTTTTATGAATTTTGGCTGACAATAATTACAGAAACTTCAAGAAAATACCTCCTTCATGCAGATGTCTGGCACACACAATTCCATCTGGAATAGCTATAAACTTGGTTAAGTTCTCATCTGTCTGAAAACAAGGCCTCATGATAGAAAGTATCTTGCAGTGTAAAGGGTAGGCAGTGCTGAAACAATCCTACTAGAAGCTATGGAGAGTAGCAGGGTGGGTGTGAGCTAATAGGACCACAAGAGCAGAAGATGAAGTGTCAGCGAACGATTATTACAGAATACACAAAAGAACAGGAAGGAGAAAAGGAGGAAAGAATGAGAATGAGAAGAACCATGAGGAAGGAGAACAAGACTGGAACAGTGAGGAAAGCACAGGACAGAAGAAGTCAGAAGAAATCAGTGCTCAAGCAGACACACCGCTTCACAGTCCTCAGATGACTCCCTCATCCACTTGTCCCACTACATCACCACATTTCCCAGTTACTCCACCACCAGCACTTGGCTCAGCCATTCCCACTTTATTGCCTTTGCTTTACTAGTGTGTTTCGCTCTACTACCCAATGATTTCTTGGAGCAGAGATCATCACTGGATCCTGGCAGTTGCTTTCACTCCAGAGCTCTTGTCTTCACCCTCTGAGCTCATAGACTTAAGCATCTGCATGTCCCTGAGCAGGCACACAGGCCCAGTGCCTCCCCAAGAGGTACCGTGCCCAAGGGCAGATTAGGAAGGGAACTTGTCTCAGTCTCGCAGAAGCTCAAAGACACATTCATGCTCATGCTGTGATTTCTCTTACACACTGTGCAACAATGAAACCGAGCAGGAGTGGGATGACCCATTTGTTTGGTTGCCATGACAATGTGTTACCCAGTGCTGAACGCTGCTCTGAGCAGCCTTGCTGCTTGGCTGCTGTGGGCTGACGATACTCTAAAAAAAATGTAAGAGAGTCATCCATTGTCATTGCACTGCACTGCATTGACCTCTGCGAGATGAGAGGTGCAGCTCATCTGAAGTGGCAGAGGTCTGCTGCTCAGAATATAGCATTTCTTTGAAAAGAAGGTGGTTGGTTTTTTTCCTAAGAGGGATTGGATGAACAAGATGGGGATTTACTTATTTGAAATTCCAAGAGGGATCATTTAATTTCTAAGGTTAATGTAATTCTGCAAATAAAATCCATAAGGAAACCAACAGTGGCTCATAGATGTAGGGGCAGAACTGTATTCACAATGCAGCAGAAAGAAAAACATTTTCTCTGGAGTGGAAGCTGCTGACATCTGTAAGTGAGTATGCATAACAAACATGTAAAGATATGCCTGAGCTCTGATTTAGAACAGTGGATAAAGACTGTTCTATATCTGACGCAGATGAGGGTAGGCAGCATTTGCTCTCTGTACCATGAGCAACTACCTTTGCTGGTGCAGAAAGGAAAAATACTTCACCACTAGCTTATTATCCCCCAGAGACAACTTGGCTTTATTTCTTTAAAGAAATATTGGCTTCTCAAATACAGATCACCCAAGATATATGCCTTGAAGGGCTTTACTGAGTCTTTGAGGCATTTTCCATATTCCCCACGTAATGTTGCAGCTTGCTATGAGACAAAGATGACTTTTATCTTTAATTTTGTGCTTTGCTATAGAAGTGTTTATGTTACTATTATTATTATTACTATTATTATTATTAACGATGAGAATAATAATTTGTATTGCTGTACAACTTAGGAATTCAAATCAAGAGTCTTGCTCTAACATACCAGACTCTGTATCTACTTGCCTGTTCTTATTTAAACTTCTATACTCATTCTTTTCAAAATGTGTGTCAGTGAGCAGCAAGTATATAGTGTGTCCCACTAGATCAGATGTAATTTCTTTCTATTCTTCAGGAGATTTGGGGATGTATATCTGTTCCTGTCACAGGGAGGGATGTGCTTTGCCAGTCTCTATACCCTTGACAAGAGCAGCTCTTGGCAACAGGAGATTTCCCTGTGTAACACTCTTGGAGTGGATCTCCCCTCCCTCTGTGTATTTGCTGTTAACGTTTGGCTTTCCTTGGAATTTCTGCTTAAATTGGCTCAAAACCAAGGTCGAAGCAAAGCGTTGCATACACATTCATATAAGGGATGAAACAGAGAAGACTTGTACATGGGTTTCTCCCTAGCCTACATCACCATTTTTGCTCACCATTTTTGACTTGCTCTTCAAGAATGCAGAGCTTCTTACCCTGCTTTTAAGGGAATTCTTTCCTGAAGGAATTTTCTATTTTGAATATCATGGTAAGTGGGAAAGATGTAAAAGGGGTTTACCAAACATAGATGCTATCAGAAAAAATAGATAACTTTCTTTAATATGATAATTGATTTTCTAGACAACTGAAAGGGGAATGAAACCATCTATCTGGATATCAACAAAGCAGTGTCACATGGGAATTTAGTTAAGTGGAAAAGTCGGGAATTAAAGTGCAGGAACTGTAATCTGGGTAAGAAGTTGGTTAGAGGGGAGATGGCAATAGGAAAAGTAGAAAGGGAAAGTATCTGGCTGGATGGAGGGAGGTTACTGGAGTTCTTGGGTATTTTTCCAGATCAACCTTGTTTAATATTTTCAGTAATGATCTTGGCACAAAAAATAGAAATGTGCTGAGGAAACTCCTCATGTTGCAAATGGTCAAGATCTCATAAGATCTCCATAAAAGAAAATAAGACACGAGGAAGCGAATAGATTAATAGGAGGTAAAATGAGATGGAGTTTAATTAAATGGCATGCAAATTTGTTCATTTCAGGACTCAGATTTTAAAAGTCAGGAGCTCATCCATGGGAAATGACCGAGGAGAAGGACCAGACCACAGTGTAACAGTGGATCTTTAACTGATTACTGTTTTCAGTGAAACACAGTTGCTCAGAAATCAATCCATGAATGGGCACTGCAAGATCTTGTTCATTTGCAGTGTCCCCACAACCCCAACCAGTCAGTTGCACACGGTCACCCAGAGAGGCAATCGAGCTGTGAGATGTGCAGAGGGAAGGGAATGGCAAGACCTGGAGAGTAACCACTATGACCAGAAGAGACTGTTGAGTTCAGCCTAGGCTGAGAACAGCTGCTGTCTATAGGTGTATCACTGAGGATAGAAAAGAGTTATCTGTGCAGAGGACAAAGCTAGCACAAAACCAGGTTGGTTTAAACTGGACGTTAATGAAATTTGGCTGGAAATTTGAAGAATGTTTATAACAGAGTATTGAATAGCCTTTTAGAAGGAGTATCAAGGGCAAATAAAACACACTGTGAATGGGGTTCTTGATATATTTATGAAGAGATCTTGTGGTGCAATTGGTGAAGGTGCTGGGACTCAGTGACCCAGAATCTATCTTCCAGGTCTGTCTTTCTACACTTCTTTTTCCTAGTACTGCCATCTAAATTTAACCTCTAGATGTTCTCCACTCTTCCCTAATATAATTGGTACCAACACAGATCATGCCTTTGACTTGTCCAGAAATGCATCCAGATATCCAGTGACATCGTCTCCTGCTCTTTAGTAAAAAAGCCACTGTTCTGAAATTGTTAGTGCTTGGCCTCTATCCCTACTATATGATTTGTCTTACAGCCATAATGCTTTCTTCTGATAGCCTTGTCATGTGAAGAATGATTAAACTTCTATTGCAGATCGTACGATTCAAGGAAATACAATGTCTATTCCCATTTTAAGACTTGCTTCTTTCTTGTCACTCTGGTAATTATCAAGTCCCTATAGTAGCAGCTTCCAAGTATTTAGAAACAGAAAATCTCTCTCACTCTTTCCTTTTTAAGGCTGTTGGAGAACACAATTAATTAATTTGTTTATGTCTGCATGTATAGGATGAGAGAGGGCAGCTTGTGTATGTATAAATAAATGACTGAAGGGAAACTAAATAATTTAAAATGAATGCTACATTTGGACATGAAAATTTTGAGACTCATGGTTAATTTTATTTCCAAGAACTGCTTCAAAAATGCCATCTCATTTGAGCTCACACATTCACAAGCCTCCACATCTTAACAGTTTTGTAGAACAGCCATCATGAGAGGTCGCTGCAGAATAGAGATGAGCCACATGATTTTTAGGCTTTTTCTCACAGAGGGTTTGCCTCTTTGGAAGATTAGAGCTACCGGCTCTGAGCTGGATGCAGTCTGGAACTTGTCCCCTGTTAATAATGTACTCTAATTCAGCTCTTCAGTATTTGCTTCTTTCATGCAGTAAGCTTTCAGTCTCCCAGATGTGAAGTAGTTTTGGTGTATTCTTTTAAAGCAGTGAGACATTAAAGCTTTTTAAATGCTGCATGGATACCAAGAACAAACTGGACAGCAGAGTCTAATTTCCTGTGCGGTGTCTTCACATGGAAGTCCAGGCTCACACACAGAGAACTTGGTAACAGATGTTCTGTCTTGAGATTTATGCTGGTGGGTGAAAGAATCAATGACAAAAAGCATACAATATCTGAAAAAGAAAAGGTGATCAAGAGCATCAAATAAATATTTACTTGCAAATTTGAAAACAAAAGCTAATGATTAACTAAGCATAAACTGTTTTGCCAGAGTCATTCTGGAAACATTCTCCATTACGTGGGAACTGCTGAAGTTAAACACATTCCTGAAGCACCTTAGAAACATATTTTTTCCTTCTGATCTGTGCAGATGGGCTGCTGCTGATTCCTGCTTGGGAGAAGCGAGAAATCAAATTAGTCCCTTTAATAGGATGTAGAGGAAGAACAGCATTATGAAGGAACCTTAAATTGGCCAGTGCTCCGAGAAGGCTTTGCCTGGACCTTCTCCTGTAGTGATCTCTCAAAGACTGAAATGATTTAAAACTCAAATAAACTAGGTTTTGATGGAATGGGGACTAAAACAGTAGCTTTAAATACTAGAGGAACCTGGAAATGACTGGGTGGAAAAGAATGGAAAGAGGTAGATATATATACCCGTTATATGTCTAGAAACAAAAGAAGAAACAGCAATAAGGACATTGAAGAGCAACTAGCAAAAGTAATAAAAAATATTGATAAGTATTTATTAATACTCATCAGAAACAAAAGGTCTGCCAGAAAATTTGTAGGGTCCGCTGATGATCAGGATATGGAAGACATGCTCAGAGAACACAGAGTAATTCCAGAGGTGGTAGAGACTTTTGCTGCATCAGTGTTCACCGCAGAAGAAACGAGGGATATTCCTATTGAAAAATCATTCTTTATGGGGGACTCATCAGAAGCTGAAGTGACGCTGAAGTGATGCTGGAACTGACTGAAAAAATGAAGAGTCCCATATCACCAGGACCGGAGCGTATTCACTCATGAGATCCAAAGGAAGTCAAGGATGAAATAGCTGAATTACTAATCATGGTGTATGCCCTTTTACTTAAATTGCCTCTATACCTGAGGACTCGGGTCACATTAAGATGTCTATTTTTAAAAAATGTTTCCAGAGTAGTTATGGGGAATCAACAGGCATATAAAGCCTAATAGCTTTATAGAGCAAATTAGTAGAAACTATAATAAAGAATGGAATGAATGGACATGTGGTACATCTGATTTAATTGGCAAGAGTCAACCTGGGGTTTTTTTGTGAAGAAGTCAGTGCGGTTTTTTGTAAAGGGAAGCCCTTCATTGCAAATCTTTTACAGTTCTTTCCAGAAGTCAATAAAAATATGGATAAGGATGATGTGATTGATAAATCCTTAGGTTTTCAGAATGCTTTTGATACAGTCTTTCATTTTTACTGCAACTTTTCACCTGTGATGTAGGAGGCTCACTGACAGAGGCAAGATATGGAGCAAAATGAACCTTTGGCTTAACATGGCTATGCTAATGTCCTTCTGTTATAGCCAAGATGACTCCTGCCCACTGTGTCCTTGCAAGTACATTGTTGCTCCTGGGATTGGTTTCAGACAACAAAGAATACTTCTGAGTTGCAACAAAGCCCAAGCCATCCCTTCTGTCCCTGCAGTATTTACTCCCATCATCTCAGAGTCCCAGATTTCTGCTCTCTGTTCCTCTAAATAGTTTCTCAGTCTATGCATGAGCTGCGTGCTCCCTGCTCTGAGATGAACCTCTCTCAACTCTCTTGTGCCACAGAAACTCCACTTTTATGAGGAAACTTATCCCCTGGGAAGGAGGAATCTTCTGCTTTCTAGAGGGGTCCACCTCACCCAGTTAGTCCCTTCAAGGAACATAATGTAAAACAAGAATAAGCAGCCAAACAGAGCTTGTCTATCACAGCTATGGGCAAAAGTGAACATCCTTGCTGGCAAGCAACCTGATTAGCAGGAAAGCTCTGGAAACACCTGCTGCCAACTCACAAATCAAAGCATCCTTAGTGGGCTCAAAGCCACGCAGGCCGTTGAGATATCAACTGCTACACAACATGCTAGCATAACAGATGTTTTGTTAGAGAAAACAGGCAAAGAGACAATGTGATTTGTTCAGGGAGACAAGAGAGGGACACTATGCCACACTGATCAACAACTGAAGAATGTCCTTTAATAACCATGATCAATTAGAAAGCTGTTAGTCTTTTCTAACTTACATTCAAGGCCAGGCAGCTTGAGAATTTGACAGCTACAGCCGGGCTCTCTGTGTAGAGCAGGTCTTGTGGTGGCAAAGAATCCAGCCCTTTATGTCCTCAAAGGGAATCTACCAGATTTTACATCCCATTTAGACGCCTTTCTGACAGCTGAGAAATAACTGAGTTCAGATGACATGAGCTGGATTGATATGTATTGCATTCATTTCTCAGCATTGCAATGTTAGTCATCTCTACTTCAGACGTTTTCAGCTACTCTCTTGCCATCCACTGAGTATCATTGCATCAATTAAAGCACACTAATTTTCATCATTCATCTCTCCAATTCACACTAGTTTCATCAGAGCCTTCAATGCATTAGGTACTGTAGGGCTCAAACTTGTTTGTTCTCTTGCTTCTCTGGGGTGGACAATACAAGTGTTTTTCATTGTTTTGCAACTTCTATTTCACAGTTTTAGCTTTGTCTATAAATTGTTGATGATCTTAGTTAGATGTTTCCAGGTGTTTTAACCCTAAAAATGATTGAAGTCCCAATCCAGCACTGAGCTTAAAATAAAAATAGCTATGCTGGATCAGCCTGGAGATTCATAGTATCTGTTAGTATAAGAAACAGGGTAGGCATTACAATGTGGTGACACATCCCCTTCTTATTTTCTAGCAGTGTGTGGCTTAGGGATTTCATGAGTGGTATAGCTGTGCAATACAGAATATGGGGGGAGAGACCATAAACCAGAGATGCAGTTCTCCAGATCTCCCCACATGCAAGAGAAGCATGTTTCTCCTGTTTCATATGCTGGCTGCTGTGTGAAGGTCGGAGACATGGCTTTAAGATAAAAGAGATAAACGAGATAAAAATGGCTAAAAAAACGGGTGATGTAGGTTGGTGGAGGAAAAGATAACTATTTGCTCATCATTGTGCTGGAGATATTTTGGCCAGAGATGAAAATCAAGCTATATATGTTTATAAATGTGTGCTATGACATTTAGGTTTTTTTTTTTTTTAATATGCTATTTATATGAAAAAAATTCTCTACTTTCTCTTCTCTTTTACCTTAAAAACACAAAGAAAGAATAGGTCTTAAGCTAGTGTAAATGTTCTCCTTCAAATTTGATGGTGATTAGCTAATTTATACAACATGAGGATTGGGCTCATGTTCTTTGGAATTAGGTGATGGACAGCTCCACAGGAATATATCAACTAGAAACACAGGAAAACCTTAACCTGCAACATAGACAAATAAAGAATTTGAGATATCTACAGGAAAAACTGGAGGAAATGGAGTTTGGTGAATGCAAACAGCATTTGATTACAGCATAAGAATACACCAAAAATGTTATTATCCTTCTGTCCAAATGCAAGTCACCTTAAGAAATCAGAGTGGAACATGTTCCTATAAGCATAATTAAAAGGATAAATATGTAAGATTTATACAGAGAAATATGCGAAGGATATGATTGCTCACTCTACTGGGAAGTGATATTTTAGGAGAAAAGTTCATATATATCTTATAAAAGGTCTGCCGAAACACTGAGGAGCCTTCTGGCCTTACTTTCCCAGAACATCAGAGAGGCAGCTCTTTCTAATGCAGCATCCCAGTGCCTTTTAGCGGCACAGTACAGAGTATGGCTAGTATCTGTAATACTGGTTTTTGCCTTGTCTGATGATAAGGACAACTCATGTCGTACATCTGAGTTTTTCAAGTCATTTACCAACTATATTTTATTTTAGAGAAGGCAAGGCATAGGCATGTGTCGGATTTCTAGTGGAAGGCAATGAAATCTGTAAATGAGTTCCTGGATGAGTCCAATCTACATGCAGTTGCTGCCCCATGGAAAAGACATGTCTTCACCTGTTGTTAGGATAGGTTTCCTTGAAAGAACTCAGAAATAATAATTCCCATCTAAACTAGCAGTTCCTGAGTTGATACTCTTCAAGGGGCACATAGAGTTCTTGAAGTACAAATGACTCAAAATCCAATCTTACTCCAAAAGTTAGAACAACTTTTACTAAAAGATATGTCTTGGTGGTTATGTCAGTGGGCTTATGATTTCGTACTGGGCACATTCCTTTACTAGTTACCAAGGAGAGATTCAGGTACAAATAAAAATTTCAATTCAAATAGAAAACTGAATTTTAAGTAGAAAATTAACCCTGTTTTATTACTGGAAGAATTTATGTGTACTGGAGCCAAAAACGAGGTATTTTCTTTGGCTGCCTTTAAAAAGAAAAAAATCCCTTTGTATTTCTATGCACACAAAGTGGTCACCTAAAGGCAAAAGGTGAATAAAGAACATTTTGCTTAATTTATACATCCTTGTGTGCTTGGTTAGCTGCTGTGAAGTATCATTTGCTTTTAGTAGGAAGCCACAGGTATCGAACTGATTGGTACAGTATCTTTATGAGAAATCGCTGCAAGTTGGGGAACACTTTCTATTTCACAGCAGGTCTGTCCTTTAATTTGAGTAACTGACACACTGTGGCTGGAGGAAGAAATAGTGAACTTTTTATTTCAGCCAGCTTTCCCGAGGTACACACAGATAAGTATACAGATAAAGCGGACAAAGAAAGGGAAAAGCCGTAATTGCAATGTGCTGCAGGCTGGTTTCTGGCCGGCAGCAGCTCTGCCTTAGCTCTGCTGAAGCAGGAGGCAAGCAAAGGACAACGTCACACCAGATGTCTGCTGTTCCTGCTAGTGAGGAGAGCAAGGGACCAGCCTGGCTACAGCATCGCTGCTGCCAAAACTTGGTTAGGCACCGTTTCATCACCTCAGGATCTGTAAGGTAGCCCTATCCTTTTCAGCCCTGACCTTCCCCCATCATCACCCAAGGGTGGATCTTCAAAGGCTCAGGAGAGCAACTGGACATCTGCTGTGAGGACTGTGCGGCCAGACAGGAGAAAGAGGAAAGGAAGATCAGTGCTGCTTTGGGGATACCTCCCCGAAGATGCCAGATGGGTGGTGGCGGATTTTCTTTATGTGACAATGATGTGCTTCATTAAGAGGAGGAGGGCTTTCCATTCATAGAATCATTATTATTAAGGTTGGAAAAGACCTCTAAGATCATCGAGTCCAACCGTCAACCCAACACCACCATGTCCACTAAACCATGTCCCTAAGTGCCGCATCTACACGTCTTTTAAATACTTCCAGGGATGGTGACTCCACCACTTCCCTGGACAGCCTCTTCCAATGTTTAACCACTCTTTCAGTAAAGAAATTTTTCCTCACGTCCAATCTAAACCTCCACTGGCGCAACTTGAGGCCATTTCCTCTCGTCCTATCGCTTGTTACTTGGGAGAAGAGACCGACCCCCACCTCGCTACAACCTCCTTTCAGGTAGTTGTAGAGAGCGATGAGGTCTCCCCTCAGCCTCCAGCAGCCCCTGACAGCCCCTGGCAGCCCCCGTGACAGCAGCCCCTGGGAGGGCACTGACACTGCTAGCATGTGTTTCTCATTTAGTGCCCTCAGTTGCTCTGTTCCTCACATTCCCATGTGTGACTAAAGACTGCCTGAGAGATGTCTTACCAAAATTACTGTGACAGTCATTTGTTTGGGTTGGAAACGGGAGCAACCAGCAAACCTCATATCTGGGGGGGGGTGGGGGGTGGAGAAAGGGAGAGATTCAAAGAGTAATGCTGTCTTTTTTTTTACTTCCCAATGATTCTCTTGCACCTATGGAGAATTTCAAAAGACTGATTTAGGGCAACTGGAGGCTTCTTCCCGGGCACCTGATCTGGTAATCCATCCCTATATTCTGTGCTGACTTGTAGCTGAGTGCAACAAGATTATCCTCAGTGAAGTAAATGCCACTACTGGGGATGTAAAAAACTGAATTATCTTCTGCAAAGAACTCCAGAAATGAAGAGTAGAGACATAAACAGCTAATGGCTTATTCTTCTCAAAAAAAGAAAAAAAAAAAAAAGGAAAGGAAAAGGAGGGACCTTCTGCAACACTAAAATCTTGGATGATGCAGAAAGTAAATTCTTGGTTCTGTCTTTTAATAAATACACAATACTGTTGAGGATATTGGCTCTCTTTCCTGAGGAAATCCAGCATGCTCTTAACAATTCCTGTAAATTGCCAGGCAGACATCAAAACTACATGGCCAAAAATGTAATATCCTTCTTTCTATACATGTAGATGGGACAAATAAGTAACCCTTTGAAACAAAATCTTTTAAAGATGGCTGAAATTTTCAAATGAAGTATTTTTGGTGGAAAAAATGGGTTTCTACTAAGCAGAAACATCTGCTCTCAGAAACTTTCCATTTTTATTATAAACCAGAAAATGGGCCAAAACTAGAGAAAATTCTGGCCAAGTTTTGAAATTCTTTTTGTCTTTCATGTTTGTTTATTTTTACAGAAGATCTAAATGGTCTGCAATAACTCCTCTGTCTTTAACTAACTCTACAATACTTGTAAGAAAGACACTTCTTATAAAGTGATAAAACAATTTCATTCTATAGAAATCAATGATTTCGATTCAGTATGACAACAAATAATTTGTGGCATCCAAGTACAAGATGATATCATTATCTCTCATCTGCAACAAACAACAGTTTAGGAGGAGTATGAGAAAATTATAACCCCTTACTATAAATGTTCATTCTTATCCTCCTTACCATATGCACATGCTTCATGTGCAATTCCCTGGTGTTTTAAAATGCAACGTGCTTGGCCTACTGCTGGGATAATAGCTTTAGTTACTTTATTATTATAGCTTTAGTTTATTATTATTTATTCAACCCTATTCTCTAAAACAATTATACAAATTGTAGAGTAAAAAAAAAAAACAACCCTCAAGGCAATAGAAAGTAACATTATAGGTTTTATTAAATCTCACTGAAATGGGTGGACTGTTATAACCACAAGACCTTAAGGTACATTCAAAACCACGTTCCGATCCTGCTACATAAAACAGTTTCCTCCACCATAAATTCAGGCCTTTTACTGCAAACAGCGCACCATGTGGTAGCATGTAAACATACACAGAGCCAGGTTTAACAAGCTAACTACCACAGTAGGAAGAGTTGCTCCATGCCAATGCACTATGGCGCCAAAGCTGTTTGGTCTATCATGAAGACTCGTAAGGATTTTTGCTGTCAGTTGGCTTGAGGACGTCCATGCAGGAGCACCAGAGAAGGGCTGAGCAACCAAGCCTGAGAGAAGGCTGATACAAGACCTAGGTTTTAGTCTAAGCCATTCCTTTGAGATTGGCCAAGAGCAGAACGCTAAAAATGCTACTTTTCGGGCTGAGTGCTGACTGAAAGAGGTGTCAAAAACTTAGCAATGGGAAATATTTCTGTTAGGTCCTCCTGGGTGTAGAAACATCACTTTTCACATGCTTACTAAAGTAATAGGGAGGCGTCAAAGAAACAACTGACTCCATCACTATTCTTTTTCTAAAAAATCTTCCTCAATTATTTAACTTTGAACTACCCAATTAAGATAAAGGAATAAAGGTAAATATAAAGGTAGGAATTACGAACAAGGCTCATTGTATTTTTCATTATAAAAGTTAGCAAATGTCTTTTTCAGTACTGATTAATTTGTCTTGTAGAAGAGTTTTGAATAGACAAAAGAAATTGACGCTACATCAGGACACAGAAATGGCAAAGCTTCGTATTATATCTTTTTGATGTTCCTAAACTAGAAAACTTTGTAAATACATTTGATAATTAAAAAATGAAATATTAATTGCACACATCCTTAGTGGGGGATACTGAGGATGGCAAAATTAAATTGTTAAGCATAAGAAATTCATTTGCTTTGCAGAAAAACAGATGTGCTGAAATTGGGTCCACACAGAGAGCTAGCAGACTTCCTGTTATATCTCTCTACATAAAGTCTCGTGTTTAATGCAGGCATAGGATTTTGCATTTATGCAACTTATTTCAGGATTTCCTGTTGCTCTCTCCTGTGACCTGGAGCTACTTTGAGCTATACGAGGACTAAGAGAGGAGAAGAGTCCTAGTGGGGACAGCTAATGGCAGGAAGGGAGGGAATAGAAGTACCTGATGGACACATTTCATTCCTTCTTTAGCCTATGACCTAACATACAGTTAAGCGAAGAAAGAACATCTGTAATTGTTCAGCTGGGTTATGAAAAAAGAGAAACCTGTGCCGTAGTTTATACAAGGCCTGGCTGACCTTGAATATTCACATACAGCTTCCCTGGAGTCAACTCCTACAACTTGGATAGATAAAGACCAGGCATCTGTAAGACAGATGTGACAACATAATGTTTTAGTTGTAGTTCAGGACTACATGTAGTTCATGTTACAACTTCTGCAGAAATCCACTGCTACAAGTATCTCCTTCCTTCTCTCTCCTGTTACCCTGTGTTGGAGACAGGATTTGAGAGTCCAGTATGACCTGGGAGTTACCAAACCTGGTCTGCGGTGAGCCAAAGGAGCAGTGGGAAGCGATGCAAAAGGATACAAGTGGAGCACTAGGGGTTTACTGGGTTTGATGCTCAGTTGCTTAACTGTATTTTTAACAGCAGGTTTGCCATGGTAGTAAAGAACAGTAATAAAACTAGAAGAGACCTCATATTCACATCACTTCAGATCTCTTATTTGGTCTCAGATTCCTGACACAATTTTTAAACCTTCGGCAGTCACTGTCTTTGACGCCACTTGTGGGTTAGATTTCTCAGTAGACATACTGTAGTTCTGGCAGATATCACAGCCTGTGATACTCCTTCCTAGAAAATTCCTCATCAGCTTTATTAACACTGGATCTATGTTACATGCTGACAAATCCTATTACTTTATGGTGTACTACTATACTCTGTGCTACTATGAGCACTTTACCTCAGTCCTGTTCAGTACCTTTGGACTGAATGCTAATTAGGTGGATTAAATCTTCTTTCCCACTTCCTTTTCCCCTCCTCCGTTACCAATCTCCTTTGCTTTCATATTCCCTCCTTCCCCCAACCCTCTTCAGGTCTTCTTCTCAGATCCCACAGCAGTTTCTCCATTTTTCAATTATCACCTGCACCAAAATTTCATTTTCTAGTTAGTTTCTGGAAAGCCACTTGGGCATTTATGTACCGGAGTGTCCCACTGATGGTGGGTTGTGTCTGTGCTTGTAGCTGCCAAGCCAGCAGTGGCAAGCTCCTGCACACCATGCAGAGGCGCTTGACCTGACAGCCACAGTCTGGAAGGCCTAGCACCAACTACCCTTCTTGATGCTTGCATCTGCCATCTCTGCCTCACACCTATCCCAGCCAGAGGGACAGAAAGAAACACATCAATGTGCCTGAAACCATGTGCAGAAAACATATATTCCTTTTAAAATAAGAGGCTCGCTGGAGGAGAATCACAGAGGTAACAGGAGTGGTTTATTTCATGTCTCTCTCTGATTCACCTTTTTCTTCTAAGGATATTTCTTACTTTAGGCTTAGAGAATGACAGATTCATTTGCATGCTGGTGTAAGTGATAATAAATTAGCTGCCTAAATCCCTGCTTCCTAGTCTCCTGAGAAAATAAGAGACATGCTCATTAACATTTTATGCAGCCTCTGGATAGAAAAAATGTATCGAGAGTCAACAAACAGCTCTTAGATTTCAATATTGAACTCTTTAGCTTCCTAAAAATAAACTAGTTTCCTTAAGGCTTGCTAGAAAAAAAAAATTGTGCTATGGCCAGGGGTTCCTTTGAGTTCAGATCGCCATAATAGAGCCATTCTCGTGGCTGTAAGTAATTCTATTTATGCGCTTGCAATGGCCTGAGTTGTGGCCATGATGGAGTTAAATGTGGCTGCTAACATACTTAGGGTTCAAGAGTCTACAGCCTGGCTATAGACAAATCCTGGAGCAGCTATTTAGGACTTTTTCTCCTGTTGTGGGTTTTTTTTGTTGGTTTTGTTTTTGTTTGTTTTGTTTTGTTTTTGTACGACTCATAGCTATAAACATTATTCTGTTTAATAATAGCAATTCTTGCTCCAGGCCTGATTAGGTCCTCGGCAGTTTCCTGGAGTCGTGATTTTCTTATTACTGTCCTATGAAGAAGAGTGGGAGTCCATAAATGGGCAATGTCGCAACCACTCCTGATCACTACAACCTGTCTTTCATGCTAGCTGCTCCAGCTCCTACCTTGCTTCTCTGCAATGGATCAACAT
Source organism: Aptenodytes patagonicus (assembly GCF_965638725.1). Classification (NCBI taxonomy): domain Eukaryota; kingdom Metazoa; phylum Chordata; class Aves; order Sphenisciformes; family Spheniscidae; genus Aptenodytes; species Aptenodytes patagonicus. The sequence continues at coordinate 60,118,450 of NC_134955.1, read as the reverse complement.
TCCTCTGAGTTTCTCACGTTCATTGATTGGAGAGGGTTTCTAGAAGTACTCTAGAAATACCCAGAGGGAACTGCATGCTGCAGCCTTGGCTCTTGAAGCTATTTAGCCTTGTATTTTTGTCACTTTGAATCACATGACTCTTACTTGGTTATTTTTTCTGACCCTTGGCACCAGATTTGAGCATCTGGTCTTCTTTTGGGAAGTTCTTTGAAGCTGCATTTCACTTATATTTCTACTTTCATGTCCGTCTACTCCCCTTCCTTCTATTTCCTTCTGCCAACCATTCCCTCCTTCTCTGCCTGCCCACTTGTCTTTGCTTTTCCTTTGATGTTTTACTTACCCATGAGGATTCTCTCTCTTGCGTTCTAGCTGGGTTTTTTGTCTTCACACAGATCCCTTGCTGAAACACAGCTCCACATTGTCCTTTAAACAATATTCCTGCAAATAAATTATTTAGACACACACACCCCCCTGCACACACCTTGTAAAATAACTGCTGATTCCAAAAGTAGCTGATTCTATTTCTGACTTAATTTTGCTTTTGCAGAACTGTAAGGCCCTACTGGCAGAAAAATCCATTGTCCTCTGAAGAAGGTAACATTTTTATGTAACAAATAATTTTTTTCCAGCAACCAATACATAATTTTTCCTGTGGAATGTGAAAAGCTTTATTTGTGAGTAGGAGCAGGTGTAACAGATCCCCCACAGAGCTATAAATATAAACAGGAAAAATTGTCTTAATATGCATCCAAGAGCCAATCTGCTTTAGCCAACTCACAGAGTACACTGGCCGTTAAAATAATCTACTAAGCATTTTGCGTGGAAGCTACTGACTGATCTGAATATTCCTTAGTGTAACTGATTAGACCACACTCAAAACTTCTGTCCAAACACTTGGATACATCTCTGTAAAAGAGATTATATATTTTTTCATCAGTGACCAGATATATGCTACCTTTATTTTAGCTTATTAGTGCAATGCCCCTAAAGGGTGAAAGTCATGTCTTCATGAAAGAACAGTATATACATTTGTTTTCTAGCAGTCTTCCCTACGCAGAACACAAAATTTTTCTCATAGTCAACAGAGAAAAGAACTTACAACCTTGCAATTCACAGCAAAAGACCTTACAAACGTATCTCTAAATATCCATAAAACAAACACTCTGCAATTGTTTTCTAGAGAGAAAGCAAGAGAAGCCAGCAGTTCTGATTCTAGTATGTAGTTCAGAATTGCAATACCTGCTTTGCCTGAACACCATTCTGTCAAAATGTTTGCACTATGTAAATGCATCTAAATCACCAATCCTGCATCTAATTCATCATAAAATCACAATGATCAATTAAATCTATAGTCTCATTCTGACTTCACAGACTAATGGCTGATAAAGATACAGGCAGTATCGCAGGAAGGCATCTAGTCCATTACCCCGCAGCAAGCTAGGAACAGAGAAACCTAATCCACTCCTCATAGATGCTTTTTCAATCTGTCCTTAAAAAGCTGTAACCATGGGGAGCCCATGTTCTCTCAAGGTAAGCTATTTCAGTGTTAATTATTGCCCCCATTAGAGAGTTTTCCCTAATGTCTATCCTAAATCTCCTTTGATCTAATTTAGCCTCATTACTTCTTGTCCTGTTCACTGTACATACAAGGAACAGATAATTCTCTTTTTCTTTGCAGCAATCTATTCCATGTATAAGTTTTTCCATTGTAAGATCATATTTTCTAAGCCTCTCTATCTTTTGGTTACAGGCAATGATTTGCCTGAGCATTTATACACTTAAAACAGGTTTGGATAAGACCTTCTGCAAATTTGGAAACCAAGAGCTAAAATCTTTCATGCAAGGTTTAATCCAAGTTGGCTGCGTAGTAAATGTTAGAAGCGCCTCGTGGTTCTTCACAAAAAGGTTGCCTAGAACAGGAATAAAACCTTATAAATATCATGCTTGTAAACAGATTTCTTCCTGGATGAACAGAAATCAGATTCCATGATTATAAAAAATAATATGTCTTTGGTAGTCTGACCTCAGTCTCTGCCAGTCTCCTAGTAATTAAAATTGTAATAACTGATAATTAAAGCTTTCGTTACTAAACAATTAGTACTTACTCGGGTGTGGCTGAAAATGGTTCATAAGAGAACATTGAGCCCTCCGGCCAAGAAAGGAGAAGCGGGAGGCAGGGAGTGGTTGTAGCTGCAGATTTCACCCTTTAGCAGGAACCCAGGTTCAAGCAACGTAACTGAGCCTGCTGCCCTGCTGACAGCCAGTGCTTGCTACTGCCCACCTCCATCCACCTTGTCCTCATTCCCTCATAGATAAAACTGGTAACCTGTAGGCTTGCAAAGCTGCAGTGGAGCAAGATTCTCTTCTGTCAGGCAAAAGAAATATAGTGGATTATTGTCATGGCAAGGAAGGGGCTTGCTGGAGGCAGGTTCAGACCTCAGCATGAAGTGATGATGTATGTGGAAGCTCACAACTCCTAAATAGTGCTGCTCATGGGATTACCTGGTAGTGAGAGCTTGACAAAAGGACCAGTGCCTGAGAACAAAGGCATTGCCATCCCAGCAAAACCTTCCCAGTCAATCACAAAACCTTCTCACAAATATAGTGATATTTTTCACTTGTCTTATATAGAAAAGATGGGTACCACTGTTACTCTTGCTAGTAGTTCATTCACACTATGAGAAGGAAAGTTTAATCACCTGAAAAGGATTAATCTCAGTTTCCCACAGTGCTCAGAAAAGACGCATTTTTTCTCACAGTTTGCCAGCAAGTAATGCTACAGAACATTACAGAACTTACTGCATGTAAAAGAGCTGTGGAACATGACCAAAGAAACTCCAGTGACACATCCAAGTAGAGATGCACTGAGAGCAAAAAATGTGATAATGTAAGATGGCCTTGCAGTACGGATGATCAGACCTGGGCTAAGCTGTGCCCAAACCCTGTGTTAGCCTTTTGACTGCACTTTGCAAGTAGAGTCATACCCCAACAGGCTGGATACCTCAGCAGGCTAACAGCAGACCAGGTTAAAACCTTGTGTATGATTTAGTAAAGGTTTAGCTGATGCTTGAGCCTTCTCTGGAGAGAATGCATGACTTTTCACACAAAGCAGTGGGAGCGTGGGACTACTCTATATACAGCAGAAAAGGCAGAGTCAAAGGCAAAAAGAATGAGACAGGCACATTTGTCAGTAAGGGAGTGCTCATTAAGGAAACAATTCTGCTCTGTAACGCCCACAGTAATTACAAAGATGAAAAGGTGAGACTGTTGGTGTGCTGAGATATATCGGTGAATACTTTATTTGTCTTTGAAAGAGGAGCTGTTTTGTGTTCTCTGTTTATTCACAGACTACCCCAATGAGTCCTTCCTCAGACTTGTGCTGCTGTCCCTAGGAGAGCACAAAAAGTGTTGGGAATGCTGGTCATACGGAAACAACGTAGTTTGTTACACCCACTAGTTAACACACTTGTAATTAAACTATAAATAGAAAGTATATGTGTAAACATAGTAGCCACATGGTCAAGCCATTTTCAAAACCAGTCACTTAGATTGAGGTTAATTTTAACAATGTTCATAGGAATTTATAAGCACACCCAAAAAGCAGACTGTCCCTATTGTGGAAAACAGGGCACCTCATTGAGCAAACATGATTAAAGAGTAAGGTATGCAACGAATAACATTAAAAAAACCAGATTATAATAAAATATGACCATTCAATTAAACATAGGAGTTGTTCATGTTTCACTGAATCATCCATTTTAATACTACTGAACAAATAACATGCATCACTTATTACTCATACTAAGAAAATCATACGAAGGCGTAGAAGTGTTTTGTCCAAAACTTACTAAAGTCAAGGGAGCGTTTATCAATGCGTGTCTGGAGCTGAGGCTGGAGTAAAAATTAATCATATAAAGTTAATGGCCAAGTTAAAATCATTAGGAACCTGGAGTTTAAAAAACTATTTGGAGGCTGATATAATATTTTCAACTTTAGCGTATGATTTCCAGAAGTTTTAAATGTGAATTTTAGAGATGGATTGAATGATAATTTATTTCAGGTGAAATTTAACAATCTTTAACATAAAAATTTGGAGAAGTTTCTATTCTTTTGTTTAAGCAACAGAAACAGAAGCTAAGCATTAACAGAAAGGAACCTGACATGCACCAAATATATTTCAGTCTTCCAGTCAAGTACACGTTAAGATTACATGTATTGTAATCACATTAATCATACTCATAAGTATAACCTAATTACATCTTCATCCTTAGACTATCAGTGGCTGTGTCCTTCTGACACTAAAGCTACTGTCCTGTCCTCTCAAACAAATTTCTAATTCCTCTTATCTATAAAAGATTGTCTTTTAAAACTTTCTTACTGCTTAGCTGTCCAGGAGGAGAATTTAACCTGTTCTTTACCACATCTTGGCTAGATGTAACCTCACAACACTTGTCATGGCAAGATGAGAAATCAGCATTTTCAAGACCAGAATAATATCTTTTAGTCAGAGATCTTTCTTTTTGGTGTTTCATTACTTCAAAGCTGCTTTGGTTACAAAAAGAGGAACCAAAGTGATTAATGAACAGATTCTAAAGGACCAAATATAGCTCCAAACCCTGGTTTGGAGGGGACAGAACAGGGACAGAAGTCTGCTGTACTTAAAAGTCTGTTGGTCAGGATGGTGTTTAGAGATGAGCTTTGAGTTTATGGACACTTTTTCTCCATTCTCTCCATCAAGATGCTTGATTGAGTCTTCAGTTACAAGCCCTTCTGTTTTACATCTATGAAATGTGAAGAAAGACTCAGACAGTGCTTGTGGAAACTAGAAACAGTTCGGCCTTCGCAAATCAGATGCAGTGGGCTTTATAGTATGTACAAGGGTGTCCACTTGGAGTATAGCTCAGTCAACCAAGAACAATTTTTAAGCTTGCATGTGTAAGACATTACATGAATAGTATGCACTGTTAAATACAGTTAATTTGGCTTATATCCCGGCTTTAGCATTTGGTTGAAGTAAACTATTCAGTAATGATACAGTGATTATTATATATTCTTTGAACAGCTATTTATATTCTTCACCATACTGTTTGTTCAAAAGCAACAGCATATATTAAAGCGATCTGCCATCCATGAGGTACATAACAGAAATCAGCCTGACTCAAATGCCCAAATTAAAACACTGTCAGTCTTTGGGGATTTCAAGATGTGGATCTACTTTGTAAAGCTGGGATCCCCTGTTAGGACATAGGTGGCTTTGTGGAAGGAGGGAAGAAAACAGAGAATCAAACCAAAATAAGCTATTAGCTAAACACAACCTGGGCTCCTGCCACTTGCCGAGTTCACTGAGAGGAAGGAGAAACACAAGGTACCTCCTTTCTTGCATGCTTTATCACAGGGGTAGCTCAAATAGACCACACATGAAAGTAAAGCCCTGAGCTTGTCGTGAAACTGGATCAGTTCTCAAAAGAGCAGTGAAGTAAGTCTTTGTGCCCTGGCCAAACATCTCGGTAACTAAATTCTGAAAGTCCTGCAGCTTCAGTTGCATTTGAAGTAGAAGATGCTTTCAGGAGTCATAGAATCATAGAATCATGGAATCATTAAGGTTGGAAAAGACCTCTAAGATCATCGAGCCCAACCGTCAACCCAACACCACCATGCCCACTAAACCACTAAACCATGTTCCTAAGCGAGTCCCTAAGAGTCATCTTGTTGATTAGAAGTAACAGTTTTTGTTAAATGACAAAATGATAAAAGGTTCCCCCAGATGAAAATCAAACCATAAAACTAGATTATCAAGGTAAAACTAAACATAACTAGGTTGTCAAGGTGACCTTTTCTGAGCTAATGATAGTCAGACTAACTCCCCCAGCATTATTTCAATGTTTGACAGTTTTTGAAAAACTCTTTTTTCCCATTAGGCATTGCTTCTACAAAGATGAAAATAAAGGAAACATCTGGACACTTCAACAACGGAGGCAGCTCACCTGCAGAATTTTCTTCTAGGTTCCTGTATAAAAATACTTACTTGTCTGTTAAGTCCCACCATCTAGGAATATCTGTCCTACTAAATGTTCTGGCTCTACTAACATTAACTTTCATATTCAAGATTTGTTTATTATCTTAAAGGAATGAGAAATATTTTTATGAAGTGACTCTCCAGTTGGGCTGGCATTCCTAAATCACTTAGACATCAGAAAAGCTACTTTTTACCCATTTTCAAAGGATAATTTGAATGGCTTAAACGGGACTAGAAAAGTGTATGAGTTATAGTAAAAAAAAAAAAAAAGGTTGATTTCTGCTGGGTGAGGTATCCTACAGAAGTAAGAGATTATAATTTTAATTTCCACTTTTTTCCTTATATTAGACTATGATCTGTCTGGGACAAAGCTAATCATCTTAATGTATGTGTCAAGTACAATGGTGACCTGAAACTTGACTGGACAGCTCTAGTTGATCCTTTTCAGACAAGACTCTGGAGACACAGAAAGCGTGGCCTGCAGCTAGAATCTATCATCATTCTACAGAGGTGTTCAAAGAAAAAGATCCACACCCAGTTGCCTAGTTGCAACTGAGCTTTTGTTATTGCGTGACTGCAAAATTCAATAAAAGAATATCATTTAAAAATGGATTATTATATCTCAGAGTACAGATCATTTTGCTCTTGGAGAAGGTCTATTTATGGACAGTAAATTATTAACTAGTACATTCTCATAAGTTTGGTACACTAGCTCACTTTCTTCCAGCTATGGTTTGTACCGACAACACCTGAGTCCTCAAGGTGCCAATCTGAATCATCATGTCCCTACCTGCCTGATTTGCATGTACAACCAGATAATTAACAGTGCATTTGGCTTGCTGCCCCAGTTGACTTTTATTTGCAAAATGCTCAGATAAACTTTGAATGCAGAAATTATGTTTGCAATAGAGAAACCTGCCTTTTGCAATATATTGGTCTTTACTCCATATGTTTTGGAATGAACTTAATTTTCTGTGTGGGAACACACAGTCCAGAAACAACAACTATGTTGTCTCTCAAATGAACGGTAATGCAGGTGACCAACAATTTCTAAAGATATTTTTTCTGTCACAGAGCTCTTCCTGAGCACAGAAATATGAGGCATTGAAAGTTATAAACTTGCCTAAAGCAATAAATATTTTGCAAAGAGACCCTTAGTACCTATGCTTCTCCCAGGCTTACCTCAGCATATACACTGTGGCTTCTGGAAGGAGACAGCTTTTTAATTTTGAGGTTAGCTGTACCATTATAAGATACTAGAAGCAAAGAAGACAACTTTATATGCAAAAATAAGAAAACAATCAGTTTCATCTAAAAGTGAATAAAAGTCTACTTTCTAACTTGTGCTGTTTTGTCATACAGGAAAAGACTTCTTTTCTCTCCCAAGTAACTAGCGATAGGACGAGAGGAAATGGCCTCAAGTTGCGCCAGGGGAGGTTTAGATTGGACGTGAGGAAAAATTTCTTTACTGAAAGAGTGGTTAAACATTGGAAGAGGCTGTCCAGGGAAGTGGTTGAGTCCCCATCCCTGGAAGTATTTAAAAGACGTGTAGATGAGGTGCTTAGGGACATGGTTTAGTGAGCATGGTGGTGTTGGGTTGACGGTTGGACTCGATGGTCTTAGAGGTCTTTTCCAGCCTTAATGATTCTATGATTCTCTGCCAGTGATAAATTATTTTCACTAACACCCAGCAAAGGAAGAACAGATAAATACACAACATGTGCACAAGAAAAAAATCCTATTCCACATGCCATCCTGAAATAAATCCTCTCTCTTTGTCAGAGTGGGAAGCAAGAATTGATTTCAATAGATCTGCATTTACAAAAATCTACTAGCCAAATACCCCAGGTATGGTATCACTCCAGCTTACATAGGTGGATGGTGGATTTTCCATCAACTAGTTTATGACTCCACATTTTTGTGAGTTTTGTGGCCAACATGCAATTAGACAGTTATCCTCAAAGGTCACTGACCACCAAGCCCCAAGAGCTCAGCCAACTGCATGAATTCATTGTCTTGATTGTTATGGGATCCTGTGATAACTGTAATTAGCTCTCAAATGGAGACCACATATTATGGAGGAATGGAGTGTTCTATCGTTCAACTAATCTGAAGGAAAAGTACATCTTCCAGTGTCATTCATCATCTATGAGCTGCACATCCTGGAGGAAAGTTCCTTTCTTACTCTTTTTAAGAAGCTGACTGCCAAAAGATCTTTAGCTCTCTTGATATTTCTTCAGCTCCTTTTCTTTCTGTGGAACCCGTAGTTGCAAATGAACTAGCCATGAGAGGGCAAATCGTGCTTACCTTTGGGGAGTCAGGTTGTTGAGATGCCACAAGATAGGAAACGTGTTCCCTTCACAGAATTAACAAGGTTATTCTGAGAGCTGGAATTAATCATCAAGGCTCTGCATATAAAGATGGGTAGCTGAATCCCTCCAAAGCATAGGACACTCCCCTAAAAAAAAAAGGGTAGACATGGCCTCTAAGTCCTCCACCTCTCCAAAGAATGCAAACCTTGAGTTTTCCCTTATTATGACAATACCATGGGCAGTAGCTGATACGTGGAAGCATCTACTCCTCCTCCTCCCATCAGTACCACTGTGCACCTCAGAGGGATGGACTTGGGGCACCAGAATACTTCTTCTGTTGGAAGAGGAATTTTGCTAATGTCCTAAATTACTCGATATCTGTTGTTTTCAAGAACATCATGCTGGAAATTAAATGTGATTTTTTTTTTTTTTAAATTTAAAATTGCTGTAGTTGTACTTCTGGGACATTTTTCTGAAGTTTTTTTACTTCAGTTCTGAATTCAAACAAAAACTTACTGGAACACTGGATTGTCCTGCCAAGTGGCATTCTACGCTAATCTATGATCTGTGCTTACCCCCTGCTCTGTCCAAAGTGTTTCACTGGTGTGATATCTTCTAGAGACTGATTTTTAATTTTGAGGTTAGCTGTACCATTATGAGATGCTAGCAGCAAAGGAAACAAGCCTTGAAATATCTCAATACATCAGTAGTTTGGAAGATAGACGTGAAAGCCAGCAAACCCTGAGGCACACACAGTACACCCACAGTTTCCTGTGCTCTGTAGGATGTTGATCAGTACCTACTTTCTCCACAGCAAGGCAAGGAAGAAGCAGTTAAAAGAATATATGACTTTTTAAAGAATTTGAACCTCTAAGCTTGACCTCTATATAGGCCAGTATTTAGGTTATATGAGGACAGATTTTATACGTGTCCCAGCTTAAAGCTGTACAATGGAGAGAATAGCTTGAGAACTTGGCCCAAACTTCCCTCATTCCTCGTGTGCCCAGTTTTTCTTCCTTAGCCAAAAACCCAAAAAATAACACCACTGCCTCTTTCTGGGAAAATTTCGGATGTGATTTTTTTAGGAAATCATTTTAGTTCCAATAATAAGAACCATCTGTCTCACAAAGGTTTGTTTGGTTTCAGACATACTGTGTAACAGTGAACATTGTTACAGAAAACCCCATAAATTATATTCTGCTGTGGGAGCTTTAAAAATGCTGGGCAAAATTCTCTGCTGCTATAAATGGGTGCAGTTTCACCCCATTACCCTGACAGAAAATCTAGCCTACTGTGTTTCTGATGTCATCAACTAAAAAGACAATCCACTTAAAGAAAAATCAGGCTAACTTTTAAGCCACTGCCTGTGACATCTGCAATAAATACTGCGCTGTAGGCTTTATAATTACCATACTTTTTCTTGTTTTATTGTCCATACAGGACTATACTATCCAGACAAGATGGGAACAGGGGTAATTGAGTTTAAGTCCAAATTGTAGCAAGCAGAGAATTTGATTTTGTACTGGAGCTTTGGAAGGTTTATGAGGTTATAAGAGGAAAACCATGGGTAAGTGTAAGAAACACAGCAGAAGAGGTACTATGCCAAATTACTGTTAATTTCAGCGGTCATGGAGTAAGGTCCCAGAGATGCATTAACCTGTTGAAGTCGATGGGACTCCATTCAGAAGAGATCTTCTAGATCTCCTACAGGTATGCATCCATACTTACTCATAACTCTCTGTCCTGAAGAAAGGAATAATGCAAACACAAACATGGTGTGATCAGAGTCAGTCCAAAGGGAGGAAATTTCCTATATTGGTTATCTACCCTATTTGTGATGCTACCAATTATTATTCAGAATTGAACCAATTATTATTATTATTGCATTTTGCTAATGCAGACTAAGAATGTAATGCATTTCAGCCGTTGCAAGACATATTACTGTTCTCAAAAATGGGAATGTGGTACCATTCTTCTCATCTGGTTGTATCTACCTTGACGGGTATTTAGGTACAGTTGGAAACATCATAATGTTTACTTTGCAAAGGGGAGTGCAAGTCTGATCTTAAGTTGGCAAACTTTTATCAACACCACAATCTTTGCACATAAGGCTCCCACTGTTGGGCAGTTTACAGCTTCAAAGATTCTCAACGTGATTTCTGAATGTGTTAACTTGACTGAGAAAACAGCTTATTAAAATCCCATATCTGTTTATTTCTCTCAGTTCAAGACAAGGAACCTTCAAGAGAGGCTGCAATGCAAATAATCTTTAAGTGATGGTGATCCCAGCTTCCCCTACTATACCAGGTCTGTAGAATATAACAAAAAGGATTTTTCCTTTCTGGGCTGTTGGCTGGATCTTCAGAATATAAAGCACTAAAGAAACTCTACTTGACTAACAAGCACTAAAAGGACTCTACTCACTCTTCCTTTCCTCTGCTGGACCTCCATAAATAGCAGCTAGAGCAGCATACACACAAGTTCTTCCCCATGAAGACTGGTTGAAGAGATCAGCAACCCGAGAAGAAGTAGCTTAACTCCAGCCAGTCAGCAAAGCTGGAAAGCTTCTGGGCACTAACACAGATGCCAGCTAGCAAAAAAGGCTAGGGAGAGTGTCTGTGTTTGGAAAAACACAAACATTTGGTGCCTGGCCCTGAAAAGGGTCGTTCAGCTGTAACAAACTATCGATATTCAGCTCTTTTGTAATGCCATTTGGCTCTGGGAAGAACTGCCAAGGAGAAGTAGGCTTCCACTCTAACACTTACAGAGCCTGCAGTCTGCCATCCATCAGGGAAGGAAACAAAGCACGGGCAAGACTGTGAGCCAGCCCTTGGCTGGAAGGGAAAGCTAGTGACAGCCAGCCTGCCCTGCGGCAGCACTGTGCTCATGAGGGTAGTAAGCTTTCATTTGGCTCCTCCGATTAAAACACGGCATTGTCCCTCTGCGTCAGCTCCTGGTTCATCAATCATCTCAATTTCAATGATAATTTGGCATCATGTCTCAGCCAGGCGTAATGAAACTGATTCCCACTTTCAGAAACAATTTAGCCTCATTGTGAAAACAATTGAATAAAGTCCTCTCCAGCTTCACCATAAATCCAGCGTCCTGAACTGAAACTGTACTCAAGAAATCATGCCTATCTCTGTGTATTGAATCTTTTCTTTATAGAAGTAGAAGCTGGAAGATAAGCAAGAATAAGAACAACAAAGCAGATTCAGCAACCTTTTCTCAGCAGCAAGTCCTACCCCAGACCCTGCTCCTGCTGACCTCAGTTGGGTTTAGACTACAGTGTTCCTCCCTCCTCCCATCTCAGATCAAAAATTAAAAAGGTGAAGAAAAGAATCAGACTGTGGTCAGTCCCCAGCTGTTTTCATATTTTCTGAAAAATCCTTTTCCTGGACTGGAGCAAAAAGCCAAATTTTCCCCTGCGGAAGCACAGAAAAACAATTCACTCCAGTTGCTGTCACAGCATCAGTAAGTGTTGTCAAGACTCTTTGAATCCATCTGCTAGAGAAAATACTTTGAATCACAGTATCAGCATTCATTTTCCTTGATTATATCTGGATGTGTTTGTTATTATTTTTATGGCAGTACACACTGATGCTGTATGCAGCCCTGCTCCTGCAGGGGAAGTTTACACATCTTTCTGGCTCTTAGACATCTGTTTCACATGAAGAATTTAAGTCCTTCTGTCTTTCTGTCTTTTGTTCTCCTTCCCATTTCCTGTTTCTGTTATTGCTATTATTATTATTACCAGTATTATTATTAATTAAGTCTGAGGCTGGAGTTCAGGTGAAAGAGCCAGTGTATGTGCTGGAGCTAGCAGCTCCACTTCATACCAGAGAGCAATGTGCTGTGCTGCACAGAACTGGCTTAGCCTAGTTTATGCCTTGGGAGATAAGATTGCTCCAAATACTCGTGAGATGCAGCCACAATTTGAGACTCAACTAGGTATCGAGGGAAGTTGTTTTAATAAATTTTAATGTTTTAAAGAGCACATAGCCCATGTTCCTCTTTGTAGGCAAAGATTTACCATTTCCTTTAATGAAAGAAGGTTAGGCAAGGCATTAAATCCAGACCAATTTAATCAGCTGTATGATGCCAGGTGACTGAAGAAACCAAATATGAAGGAAACACTGTAGTTTTAAAAGCAGTGAGAATAATTAACTGACAATGCAATGATGCCTATCACAATGGGTTTTCACTGAGGACCAGGACTCATGAGCATTTGCTTTAAGACAGTGAGAAGTTTAAACACTTTGGTGCTTTCTGTACTGTCCTTTGGCCATGCATTAAGTCTAAATTCTTTGTTTGTCCTATTCACTGAACAGTCCTTGGCGAAAAACAAAATTCCATACATTTTCAGTTTTCAATTCACTAGTGAAGTAAACATAATAGGACAATTATGTAGCTGCAGTGAATCGTTGCTTGTAGTTGGCAGGATTGTAAGGGTCAAGAGAATGATTAATTTTGTAAGCTGAATTTTGTAATAGAAAGAAGAGACATAATGAAGATTCAGGGTGCTGGTGGACGGAGGGGGGAACTAGAGTGTTGGTGATTTCCACATCTGTTGCTGGCACTGCAGAACACAAAACCTACAGCAATATTTTACACTGCAGACTTTACAAAGGCATCCGGTTGGATAGGTTTGGACTTTTGTTAGGTCACAGATTTGGACTGCATGTGTCTGGGTGGGGGAAAGCTTCACACCAAAAACATGCCTTCCAATCCCATATTTTAAGAATGGCCATGATTCACTTCTATGGAGAGAGGTCAATGAGAATAACCTTTTTCTTTTGTTTTTGTTTTTGAGTATTCTGTGCATCTACATAGACATGAACATTTGGATCAGCAGTGGTTGTTTGAAGTGAATCGCTCGCTTACTTCACTCCACTTACTGTGCTCTGGGTCTTGGAGCATGTGAGAAGCGTTCCTTCTGAACGAAACCAAATCAGAAGATATGCTCCAGCTGCCTGTGTGGTACACCTCAGCCATCGGCAGGAGTTTGGGTCGCTGGAGTGGGATAGGAGTAGCTTGACGTAAACCCCTCAAATGTGTACAGATGTGGAAATCTGATCCCTGACAGCAACTGTTTCTTTCTCAAGACCTGCTTTATCAGACAGCACCACTAGTGAATGTACATAGATCCTCACGGACCTTTTTCTGGGATAACTTTCAACTTTTAATCAGTATTCCCTTCCTTCCTGGTCTTCATAACTATGGCACTCCAGCAACTCTATAGATGATGGCACAGGGACAGAGGAAATGGGGACTAATTGAGGGGCCTAAAGTTCTTTAGCCTCTCCTTGAACAACTGCCTTTGTGAGCAAGGATCCAGTTTTGTGACATTCAGCTACATGACATTGGCTCAGTTTTACTCTCAAAAACATTGTCAATCTGTAAATGAAAGAGCCCATAAAGCAAGACCATGTAAGATTAAAAAAACTAGAATCAGAGGCCTGATTTGGGAATAGTCAGTAACTCAAAGTCTTGAGAGAGGAACGTTGACATGAAAAGGTATAAGAACCTGAGGAGAAAAGAAAAGAAAGCAAAAAACCCCCTGAGTTTGAAAATAGGAGCCTGGCAAAAATAAGGATCAGTCTGTTCCAAGTAACAAAGTTCTCCCCTGATGTCTCCTTAAAGTTTACGTGTCCGTCAAAGACTTGTCTGTAGTACCTGTAGTGCCGAGGTGGGGGTAAGCCTGCGAATATTTGACCTGGTAACATGTTAGTCCCAGCAATTTACTATGTATGTTAAACAATAAATATTTGTTGTGCATCACAAATTATGTAAAATCCTGCTTTCAAGATGCACAAATAAAGTAACTCAGAGAGCTGAGGGTTACATTCCCTATGGTCTGAAACTGCTTTTAGGCCACCTCAAATCCAGAGCCATATCTGTTTCATTTCTTGACAGTTTGCCCCAGGGAGCCAATTAAACTTTTGAGAATGAGAGCTAGGTTCAAATTCTGCCTTACGCATCACTTACAGACTTGTTAGCCAAGCTGTAGCTGCTGTATGTTTCTAATTTTTTTTCCAAGCTGATGCGTGAGCTGGAAAAATTCCACCTGGGTCTCTAATCCCAGGTTGAGTTTGCAAAATGAAAATAAAAATGTTTTTTCCTTGTAAACTGTGCAAATTGGGTTTGCAGTTGTCACGTAACTATGATCATGGAACTGTTTAAAGATGGGGTTTGCATTCATTATTATCTAGTTGTAAGAATTGGTTCTCTCCCACTATATTTCAGGGACTGAGCTGGGTTCATAGACACATCAAAGCCCACAGCATTCTTTCCACCAGTGTCAGAAGCTGCTGGAGTGTGTCCAAAACCAAAGAATTGATGCTTGTACTCATAGAATCATTGAATCATTAAGGTTGGAAAAGACCTCTAAGACCATCGAGTCCAACTGTCAACCCAACACCGCCATGCTCACTAAACCATGTCCCTAAGCACCTCATCTACACGTCTTTTAAATACTTCCAGGGATGGTGACTCAACCACTTCCCTGGGCAGCCTGTTCCAATGTTTAACCACTCTTTCAGTAAAGAAATTTTTCCTCACGTCCAATCTAAACCTCCCCTGGCACAACTTGAGGCCGTTTCCTCTCGTCCTATCGCTTGTTATTTGGGAGAAGAGACCAACCCCCACCTCGCTACAACCTCCTTTCAGGGAGTTGTAGAGAGCGATGAGGTCTCCCCTCAGCCTCCTCTTCTCCAGGCTAAACAGTCCCAGTTCCCTCAGCCGCTCCTCATAAGACTTGTTCTCCAGACCCCTCACCAGCCTCGTTCCCCTTCTCTGGACACGCTCCAGCACCTCAACGTCCTTCTTGTAGTGAGGGGCCCAAAACCGAACACAGTATTCGAGGTGTGGCCTCACCAGTGCCGAGTACAGGGGCACGACCACTTCCCTACTCCTGCTGGCCACACTATTTCTGATACAGGCCAGGATGCCATTGGCCTTCTCGGCCACCTGGGCACACTGCCGGCTCATGTTCAGCCGGCTGTCGACCAACACCCTCAGGTCCTTTTCTGCCAGGCAGCTTTCCAGCCACTCTTCCCCAAGCCTGTAGTGCTGCATGGGGTTGTTGTGGCCAAAGTGCAGGACCCGGCATTTGGCCCTGTTGAACCTCATACAGTTGGCCTGGGCCCATCGATCCAGCCTGTCCAGGTCCCTCTGCAGAGCCTTCCTACCTTCCAGCAGATCAACACTCCCACCCAACTTGGTGTCGTCTGCAAACTTACTGAGGGTACACTCGATCCCCTCGCCCAGATCATTGATAAAGATATTGAACAAGACCGGCCCCAGTACTGAGCCCTGGGGAACACCACTCGTGACCGGCCGCCAACTGGATGTAACTCCATTCACCACAACTCTCTGGGCCCAGCTGTCCAGCCAGTTCTTGACCCAGCGCAGAGTACACCTGTCTAAGCTGTGAGCCCCCAGCTTCTCTAGGAGAATGCTGTGGAAGACGGTGTCAAAGGCCTTACTGAAGTCCAGGTAGACCACCTCCACAGCCTTTCCCTCGTCCACTAGGCGGGTCACCTGGTCATAGAAGGAGATCAGGTTGGTCAAGCAGGACCTGCCTCTCATGAATCCGTGCTGGCTGGGCCTGATCCCCTGGTTGTCCCGCTCATGCCTTGTGAGCGCCCTCAAGATGAACCGCTCCATCATCTTCCCCGGCACCGAGGTCAGGCTGACAGGCCTGTAGTTTCCCGGATCCTCCTTCCGGCCCTTCTTGTAGATGGGCGTCACATTGACAAGCCTCCAGTCGTCCGGGACCTCCCCCGTTAACCAGGACTGCTGACAGATGATGGAGAGTGGTTTGGTGAGCTCCTCCGCCAGCTCCCTCAGCACTCTTGGGTGGATCCCATCTGGCCCCATAGACTTGTGAGCGTCCAGGTGGCGTAGCAGGTCATTAACTGCTTCCTCTTGGATTATGGGGGGTTCATCCTGCTCGCTGTCCCTGTCTTCCAGCTCGGGGGGCTGAATACCCTGAGGATAACTGGTCTGCCTGTTAAAGACTGAGGCAAAGAAGGCATTGAGTACCTCAGCCTTTTTCTCATCCTTGGTGACAATGTTCCCCCCCGCATCCAATAAAGGATGGAGATTCTCCTTGGCTCTCTTCTTGTCATTAATATATTTGTAAAAGCTTTTTTTGTTGTCTCTAACGACAGCGGCCAGATTGCGTTCTAGCTGGGCTTTTGCCTTTCTAATTTCCTCTCTGCATGACCTAACGAGATCCCTGTACTCTTCTTGCCTCGCCTGCCCCTTCTTCCACAAGCGGTAAACTCTCCTTTTTTTCCTGAGTCCCAGCAAAAGCTCCCCGTTCAGCCAGGCCGGTCGCCTTCCCCGCCCGTTCTTGTTATGGCGTACAGGGACAGCCTGCTCCTGCGCCTTTAAGACTTTCGTCTTGAAGATCGTCCAGCCTTCCTGGACCCCTTTGCCCTTCAGGACCGTCTCCCAAGGGACTCTCTCAACCAGCGTCCTGAACAGGCCAAAGTCCGTCCTCAGGAAATCCATGGTTGCGGTTTTGCTGCCCTCCCTCCTTACTTCACCGAGAACTGAGAATTCTATCATTTCATGGTCGCTAAGCCCAAGACGGCCTCCGACCACCACATCTCCCACCAGTCCTTCTCTGTTTGTAAACAGCAGATCGAGCGAGGCACCTCCCCTGGTAGGCTCACTTACCAGCTGTGTCAGGAAGTTGTCTTCCACACACTCCAATATGTTATAGATCGAGTATATATACCCAATCTGATATAGAGTGAGACCTCAGTAATTTATATCCTAACATTTTCTTCAATGCTTCAGCTATCTTAACTTGATGCAAACTGTACACACAAGGAAGCCAACGCAGGTTATGTTAGAATAAATCAGATCTGGTAGAGTGCTTTTTAGTTTCATGTGGGAATTTAAAGGTTTTCCTTTAATTCTTATGGTAATTTGCCAAAGAAGCTGTTTACTACAAGGTGGCCATTTGACAGAGTAAGCTTAACAATGCCAGAAAAAAACAAAAACAAAACCCACAGAAGGTTGACAACTTTAAGCTCCCTCTTCCTTTCCAGCAGTTTCATTTCTACCTTCATAAATGTTTTTCTCCTGGCACTTTTATAGAAAATTTCATAAAGTACCAGTTCCTCACAAGATACTTCTGCAAATTCAGGGAGGGTGAAATTCCTTCCTGAAGCATTTCAAGTGGGAGAGAGCCCCAAGGCTAATCCATCACTCAGCAGGATCATTGTGGAGAGCTGCCTCTGCATGAAAATCTGCTGTCCCAGGGAGGGAAGTCATCTGTCTCAGTAGGATGGTGATGTCCGACTCCAACACCACGCAGGCTTGGGGTCCACAGTCCAAGAGAAGATGTTTCCACACTGTTTTGGGAGGGTAAGAGAGGGCAAGGATCCACAGTATTCACCCTGCTGGCCTGAAACATATACGGAATCTATCAGGAAGTTAATGCAGCATAAATATCATATGGTCAGGGCTCATCTATTGTCGTCTTTTAATGGCAGACAGCAAAGCAAGCAGCACAGATGGTTGCATTTATGGCCACATTCAGTTCAAATGAAAAACCCACTTTCTGACACTTTTTGAGTGCTACAGATAAAGGAAGTGATTTACATTTCCTACTGTCACATACAGGGCTCACTTATGACAATGTAGTCACTTCGCATCGTGTTTAACGAGGCTTAAGCAGGACATGGTCTTCAGCACCAGTACAAAAATGGGTCTCATGTTTCACTTCTGCAGTAAAGGGCTTGAATTTCAATGGATTTAAGCAGAGCATAATATGCAACAGGACTCAGTCCACATCCTTTTTTCTAGTGGGCAAGCTTGCTGCACTACAACTAGAATCTATTTGAAAGTTTAAAGCCAACCTTCATCCTGATGTACATTAATGCACTCCAGGTAGTGTTAATGAAGAGTTGAAGATAAATTTTGATTGTTTGGTATATTTACTATGAGGGATGGGAACAGAGGAGTTTCACTGGCTATTTGGCACGATTACTTATTTAGCTCCAGGAATCTGGCATTTCTGCCTGTTTACTAAGTTGGAACAACATCATCCCACATTGCCTTATTCTGATTTTTTTTCCCATCAGATCTGAAGTCCTACACAACCCCACAGAAGGAGAAAACTGAATAAGAAGCTTACGTGATTAATAAGTAACTAAAGGCAGGAAATATAATTAATGTCAATCAGCATGAATTCATAGCATCCAGAACCTGTCAAATCTGATACTTTTTTTTGAGAGTACAAATATAGTTGGTGAATGCAATAGTGTCAATGTAACTTAGATTTCAGTAGAGCGTATAGGCAAGATAGCAATCCTGCTCTGAATGAGAAAGGAGAACAACAGAAACTGGAATGCCTGTGAAATGGATTTAGAAGGGGCAAGACGGCTGTCACGGAAAATTAATTCCGAAAAGGAAGTCATCATCAAATGTCTGCTCCAAGTGGTCTCCCATCCTTTCTTTAATTTAAACATGGAAACTCTGTATTGAAGTTAACTTATTTTAAGCTGTTCTCTCTCCTCAGTGTGGTACCATGGATTAGACAGTCTGTCACAAATTTTATACTCCTGACAAAATGTTACACAAAGTAACAGGTTGGCAAATCACCGATGGTGCAGTGATATTAGAACAAAATGAGACTGCCTGCTACTTGCCAGGCTGTTCTGTGAGACCACTCAACAAATTCTCTGGCATCCCTGCTGCGCTGGCACTTTTCAGCTGCAGACACAGTTTACAGCGCTGATTCATGTTATTAGTAGATCTCTCTTCAGACTCTGCTGCCCCAAATCTACTGTCACTTTTGGCTATTATTGATTCATCTTTCTTTGTGCCAGCATTCAGTACCTGAACATAGGAATAAATTTTTTTTTTAGGAGAAATGTCAGTGGCAAATTTCCCAGTCAGTCACTATGATGATTTTAAATTGCAGGCTCCTTTATCTTTGTTATACCGTTTTATCGTCCTGTCAACTTTCTAGTCCTGGTCTCTAATTTTTACACCCACCTCTGGTGCGTACATTTGCAAGAGTTACTAAAGGAATTTGCTGTTATTTTATGATTCTAAAAGGAATCATATTTAGCAAAACCATCTGTTTACAAGTGAAAATCAGCTGTTTGCAGCTTACATATCTGCTAGACTGTAGATGCAGATGCTTTAAAGCAAGTAACAGCTAGGGATCCTTCTCTTGAGATTAATGAGAATTTTTTTTACTGAGAAGTCAGATTAGCCCTAAAATATCCATATGAATAATTAAGTTCTTCTGTGTTATTTTCCTTACAGTCTTTTCAGAAACAAAAAAGGTGACAGAAGGATATAGCTAGGCAGGTGTGAATTGTGCAAATAGAGGATTTGTCTTGAAATAGCCATATTAGCAAATCAGAAAAATAAAAACAACAAAAAAAATTACATTGCACAAAAGAAGATTTTTAGATGAAAGAAGAAGAGAGGGGTTTGAGTCAGCTACTTTAGAGCAGAATTCATTAACGTTTTTAAAAAAAAAAAATCTCTATTTTTAAATTTTTTTTTAGTAACAGAAATATTGATTAATGGCAGATTTGGGGAACAAAACTGACCAGTTCCACAAACAATGTCAGTGCTACAAAATTTTCAGATTAACTTTACTTGAAAATTGTGGTGAAAGAAATTCAAGGAAACTAGCTTGTGCTGCATATAACTGAAAATTTTTCATGTAATCTTATTTTTTACCAGAATTAATCAAGTGATTCATTTGCCTTGGGAAACTGCATTTTAAAAATGCAAGAACCAGATATTCCTCTAGATCTTGAGAAGAACCTGTAAGAAATGTATAATCTACGAAAAGAGTTTGCAAGCAGTGAAATCCAGCACATGCATTTGGGTCATTTATGTACGGCTGTTAGTGAGGTGAAGGTGATGCAAAATACTACAACTTTATATCTGAAAAGTCTAAAAGGGATCGTTCTAACTCCACCATACACAAATATAATATTATTACTGGTGTCTAATCCACACAGAGGAGCACAGTGCCAGATTATTAGCATTTCATTTAGTGAAAGTACTGTCTAAATCTGCAGACCCTCTGGAGAAATCCATCTGTTCTCATTAATCAGGGCATCTGTTTTGGCAACTAGCTATTAACAAGATTTCTGTAGTCTGGATAGACAATCCAAAACCCATTTCTTTATGAATGTGATACGAGATACCTTGTTTCGTCTTTAGCAGATTTTTTTTAATCCTTTCTCTTCTTTCTTGCCCCCCTGCCCTGCCAAATCCACACCTGCAAGTACTTTACTGAATCGGTGCCTAATCTATCTTCATCATAGGGAAAGCATACAGATTCCATCTGGGTGATGAGAAGATGGATGTTTAAGCATCCTTCATCAGATGCATCAGCCTTGAATAATTGATCTCTGCCTTCATCATCCATGAACTTTTGCTGGCATGGGGCTGAAATACAGTCTCTGCAGCTATGCTGAGAGGGAGAATTTGTAAAATTTCTAAATCATTCCTTAAAGTCCAGTGGCTATAATGCTGCAGAATATTATTTTCTTCTGCATTTTATTGAGACAAACTGAGTCTGACACACTAAAAGAATTGAGTCTGACACACTAAGACAGCAACAGCTGGAAACAAATAACCTTTTTTTTTTTAGGGGGGGGATGTTTTTCCAAATGTCTTGAGATTAACTGGATATAACCTTAAAGAAACAAGTAATTCATTGTGTGATCTGTACATCATGACATACATGAACAAATTTCCACCCACTGTCTTCAGGTTCTGTGAGGAGAAGAAATCTTTTTGCTGGTAAGAAAAACTCCTGCTTTAATCTTATTAAATTAAAAATGATCATTATCACAGTTATGTGGAAATAAAAGCAATCGCAACCTCTTTCCATCTTCCCAGCAATAAAACCAAGAGAAACACAAAAAAATAATCTGCGAAACATAGTCTCTCTCTGCTTTCATAATAAATGTAAATTACTCATGGAGTAAAAAGAGCTGATGCATTAAATTGAATTATGAAACTGTTTCCTCCATATCCAATTATTCTTTTCTGATTTGTTACCCCAGTGAAAAGAGTATTCTTAATAGTAGAATCAACTTCACCATGAAGTAAAGCACACTTTAGTGACCTGCATACGTGCTTGGGAATGGGGAACTCGAGTTCTAATTCTGGTGCTGAAACTAATAACTTTGGTGGCCCCAGGCAACGTGTTCTGGCCTCAGATCAACACTCTATCCCTATTCAGCAAAGCATTTAAGTACAAGTGTAAGTACATAAGGCTCTCCGGGATTTAAACAACTGGTTAACAGCTTTGCTGCACTGCAAGGTATTTGTTATTTATTATTGAACCTTTGAGTAATAAGGAAGACATAGAAACAATTAGATCTTTGTGATGCTAGCTGAAGCCTGTCTTAGTTTTTATAATAGTTATAAGAGTATTTGACATAGCAAAAGTAAGCATAGGACTTTGGACACAGAAATAGTCTCATTTAATATAAAGGAGAAAGAGATGATCCCAGAAGATGAGAGCTCTAAAATCTGTCATTTGTCTTGTCCTTGCTGAGCCAGAGAGATTGCAAGTATGATAATGACTGCTAAAGAATTTACTTTATTAATGCTCACCTGATATTAATGAAAGTGTTAAACTTATATCATGAAGTTTCTGGTGTAGAGAAATACAGTATTTCCTAGAATAACTTTAATAGGTTTCATGTGACTCTTTAGAAGGACAAAACTCATTAAAAAACAAGCCTATCTTTGTCTAACAGTCAACACGAGTAGCTTGATCTTTAGAAGTGATGAGCAGTAACAGCTACTGAAGTCAATGGAAACTGTCATTATTCTGCACTGTGCTAACTCAGACCCTATATTTGTCTTTGCTTCCCTATCTATAGAGATGATGATACCTATTCACCTATCTGGGATGACTGACATCAAAACCAACTATCAACGACTGAACAGTGAGATTCCAGGGTGCATTAAAACTGAACTGAACTGCCAGTTCAGTATACTGAAAAAAAATATATAAAGTGTTTGCTTTTTTTAAAAAAACCTAATTATTAACACTTTACATTTTAATGGGAACCATCACAGCAGGAACTGAAATAACTTCTGAATATATTTGATTTGAGGCAAAAGAGTCACAGCAACATAACTTTCTTTAATAAAAGAGTCTTTCATGAAAGTCATTACAGAATTCTAGCTGCGAAAATAAACAGGTGTTTAAGATATCATAAAAAGGGACTTAACTTCTGGAGAATGCATACTCACTTTACAGGCTAAATATAATCTAAGGCTCTCATTTTCCACATATACCTGATTAAGTCCACAAAATCAGTCAGAAATTCAAAGGCTTGCATAAAGACTTCTTCATAGTAAACAGTGAAAAATTAAATACTCCTTCACCATTTGACTGAGGAGAGTGTATGGGTGGTTCCTAGGATTAGCTCTATACCTCGCAGGGGATGGAAAAGTTACAACCTGGCTGTGAAAATTCAATGCTTTGACCAGTAATGGTCCTCTTAAGGACTGCAACAGAGAAAGGATTAGGTAGTAGGATATACTAATGGCTGCTGTAAGACATGAAAACTATCTTTTCCAGATGATTCATAGAGACAAATTTGGAGATGAGGCGTGGTTAGAGATTATGGGGGATGATGCAAGGCAATTTAGCCGTGACAAAGGGGCTGTTTCTGGCCTTTTTTGTGCTGTAACACATAGGTTATGTTATGTGCTTTTCCCTGGATGGGGGCTTCTTCCCCAACAGCACAGGACAGGAAAAAAAAAAAAGAGTATGGCGTAAAAAGGTTTTGGATACTAATGAACGGAAACACTGTGAAAATGCCACTTGATTACTTTGGAAAAGGGTAAGAAATTCCTTTAGACCCCAATGGAAGATAAACACGTAATGTGCCACAGGACATGTGAACTGGCAGCAGTCAGCAAGGAAGCTGCTATTGTCACTCTTCTATCTATACGAAGGCCTCACAACATCCTTGATTCAAGCAGGATAACATAATAAAAGACAAAACTTTACTGATCAGGTGGCAATATTTTTTCTCAGACTAATGTAACCGTTTGCAGTCTCTACCTGAAAGCTCGGGGGGGGGAATTGCAACAATATACTCCTTTATGGACCTATTAAATGATGATGAGAATGTATCCAATTTTTCTGTATTCCTATATCTTTCCTATGAGGCAGAGTGGTTGGAAACATCAAAGAAAGTATGTTAAAGATAATCAAAATCTGTCAAGAGAAAATGGCCTGTTAGCATTACGGTTCTTAAATATCAAAGATCTTCATTGAATGTACAGCTATTAAGATATACTCAGCTAGCACACTGATAAGTTCAGACTGGTTTTGATGATTGCAAAAACAGGTTGGTTGTTGGAGCAGAGATATTTTCATGCCAAACATATGCTTGAAAGTAACTTTCAGTGATGTCTAGTTTGGGTTACATGCTAAAACTGATAATGAAATTTTAAGGGAAATGATTGGTCACAGTTATACACTGTTCAAGTTAAACAGGTAATTCTCTTTGCTGAAGTTAGTGAAAGTGCTATTTACTTCACTGCTCCCAGGCTTAATTTAATGAGGCTTTAGATCAGCTTTAACTCTGTACTGGGTGCATCTAACCTTTTAATCCCTTGTGGTCTGCAAAATCATAGTTAAGAAGTGGCGACAGTGCCTTCATGCAATGACCCCTTGACTAGATCTTTCATAAAGTTTTTCTGAAACTTCTGGAAATTTGTTTATAACATAAAATGCTGTAAACAGCATTTATAGAAAATGCTTAGTCTTGAAAATCTATAAAGCTAGACAGGAAAACAAGGGGGTTTCCTTTTCAATACCCTTGATAGTTATTCAGCTTTCTTCTGCAACATGACTCCCTTCTTAAGGAAGAAAGTTTTTGTTGTTGTTGTTTTGTTTTTTTTTTTTCCCCTCCCAAACTTCATTGACCTGTAACAGTGTTGGCACCTTTGTGAATTGCTGTCACAATACCTATAGCTGTATAGGGCTGAGCTGCAAGGTGCAGCCTCATCATGCATTCTCTTGCTGTTCTGGATCACTTTCCTCTGAGCTCAGAGCTGCATGTTCAAACACAAACTTCTGCATATATGATCATTCATAAAAACACAAGCCAATAGAAACATTTATAAACACCCAAGATAATGTGCAAGGTAATTGATTTATTCATATTCAATAGAGACTAAAGCTTATAAATCAATTTTACCTTCATATAGAAGTGAACTGAATAAAAGTGGCACATATATTAATAACAATTTTTTGAATTATGCAGTTTGTCTAGTGAAGTTTAATTTCTCTGTGCAGAAAAGAAGTTAACATAACAAAAAATAATATTGTTTTTAACCATGATAATATCAACAGAACTAAGAAACTTCTGACATTCCATAATTTATATCAGTCTGTGAGGGTCAGCTATGTACTGAGATCTGAAAAGTTTGCTTCATGGGATCTAGGCATTTAGAACAAAGGAACATGTAACCTGAGAGGTTTGCCGTGCATGTATTTCTTGTAAAAAGCGCTTATTTTCATAATATTCTGTAACATGCTAATTCTGTGATGTTCAACTTCAGGCTTCTGAAGTCACGTGCATCCTTTTGTATCTTTACATTTGGCATGTTTTAGGCATGTTTTAAGGTTCAAGCAAGGACTATCCTGGTATCAGTGTAGCTGTTGCTGCACAAAAGATGGCAATTGAAAACAAAAGCCTAAAGAAGCAGAGACAACAACTGATGGGGGTGGAGACATGAATAGAAGTAGCTTAACTAAAATTAGAGCCAGATGCCTCGCTAAGCCCTAAGTAACAGTGTTCATTTTATGCAGTCTTTGTTTACCAGATTTCATCTCTGCATGAATCATAAGAATATACCTCTGGTTCAGACTAAATGGTACCCAAAGCTAACAGAGCAATCCCTTATTTTCTTTCTCATTATCCATTTAGGTCCTAATGTGATAGAGAAGTGCATTTATTTAAATGAGTGAATTTAAAAGTACTATAGCTCAGAGTGCCCTTTCTTTTTCCTACCTGTCTATCCACCCTGTCTGCTCACCATTCTTAAGGAGAATCAAATACCTCAAGCTTTAAAACTCAACAAAAATCCATCACAGTCTGGTGACATCTGTTGATTTCCATAATTGGAGCTGTTTTATGAGCTCTCCAACATTGCATTTGAAGTGATAACAACAATCTCACTTCTTCTTCTTTGTGTGGAAGCCAATATTTGACGCATATAGCTGGAAGGTAGATCTGTACTGTTTAAATAAAATTTATCCTGATTAGGAATGTTTTGACTAAGATTCCCTGCCCTGCCCCTCCTTCCCACATTGGCCAATACTATTGTTTTGAAACTGAAACTCTTAATGAGAAAGTGTTTGTTTTAGTGAAACTTTCATGAGGAAACTCAAACAGATCCTGAAGGCCACAGAGACCTAAAATACTCTCTCATCTCAGAAAACCCAGTTGCCACAAGATTGTATCTCAGTGTAGATTACAATGGCTGATTTGTTCTCTAAATTTCTTTTAGTGGAATATCCACTATGCCTGGGAGACTGACACTGTAGTCTGATGCCTCTTACTCAGATTCAATTCTTTGCTTAATATGAGGCAGAAGAAATACTTGAACTTGGGTCATTCATATCTTGGAAAGCACTTTGGCCACCTCCAATGGATTGGAAGATGCTGGGAGCTCCTCTCTGTTTCAGAAGGCAAAGGAAATTATAACATTACAAATGTCTAGTTTTATATTTGATCCTGAAAAATAAAAAGGAATTGGACAGGAATCAAGATGGAAGTGGAGTGAAAGAGAGCATGAAATAGTAGAGTGTACAGTTCTAAACTCCAAAAAAGAGCAAATTCACACAATAAGGGTAATGAGCTCCCAAAGTAGGCTTCGAGAGACTCTGGGGAATATTGGTAGGGTCCCTTTGGAAAAAAGTTCTAAGTGAAAAAAGGAAATCAGAAGAATTGGCAATTGCTGATAAATTAGAAAATGTATCAAAAGGATGAAATGAAATGAAATAAAAAGATAGTAAAGGAAACCTTGCCCTTGTACTAGCAAACATAAACTACAGAACATAACCTGGGCAGAGTAGTATAGGAAGAATGATGTGGGGTGTGGGAGTTATATTAGGTGACAAACTGAACACAATTTAATACTGGACCACTGGACCCCCTACTGCAAAAGAGACAAATGTCATTCTGAGATGCATCAATAGAACCATTTCAGATAAGGTATAAATTGTCCGAGGGTAGCTGCTGTTGGGAAGCACTCACCTTCAAGACTGAATCACATACTACAATTTACCAAAAGAGATGACAAACTGGAGAGAATCCAGTGGAAAGAAACAAGAGGGCTGACAAATGCTGGGCACTGAGGTAAGGATAAAAGTGTTAAAAGGCAGTTATACAGATTTAGGTATTTGTTCATCATTTGTTTGCAGCAGATTATGTATGATGAAAAATATAAGTAGTGTTAAGCACTGGTAGAGCTGCAATGTTTCTGGAGGTGTGATGAACAGGTTAGATGAAAATATGCTAAGAGTGCCTCAGATATATTTTATCCCACCACAAAGCTGAGAGCAGAGGGAACACCTGGAACTCCCCTCCAGCCTCACTTTTCCACATGTCTGTGCCTTCATGCTTCTCTGGTTTGTCTGCTGAGGAGGTGGCAGTTTGATGGTAAGCAGAAGTGTTATCATATAAGGAGTTAACAAACCAGACTGAAGAAGAGGAAG
Source organism: Aptenodytes patagonicus (assembly GCF_965638725.1). Classification (NCBI taxonomy): domain Eukaryota; kingdom Metazoa; phylum Chordata; class Aves; order Sphenisciformes; family Spheniscidae; genus Aptenodytes; species Aptenodytes patagonicus. The sequence goes on along the minus strand of NC_134955.1, from coordinate 60,091,365 downwards.
GAAAAGCGTCATAGTAATTCTTCACAGTTATGCTCATCACTTTTTAGAACAAGGATACTGTGCTATTTTTACCAAAGTTCCTGGAAACATAACATGCTGAATATTCATTATCCACAATAAAAGCTACAAGATGGTGAGAAATATTGTTCAAGTCTTTCTTTTCTTTCACAAAATAGGCGAAGCTCAAAGCTGTATATCAAATACTTGGATTTGTTTGTACAGTATTTTGCAATTAGAGCTGGCCAGACAACTTTCAGCAAAAGATAACTCACTCTCAAAAAAAAAAAGTTAATTATTTCAAAGTACATTTTTGTTCAAGACCTACCAGGTCCCATGGCTAGCTGGTTTCCTGATGATTTGCCTGCCACCTCAGCTGCCAAACTGGGAAGACCTGGTCAAAGACTCCATCAGGGCATCAAAGTTTCTTAACTTTCAGGAGGCAGGTGAGCCCAGACTGGAGGGCAATCAGGCACTGAACTTCCCTGTGAAATGGACTTAATTTCCCTTGTGTTGCTGAAAACTTTTGCCATCACTTTCAAGGGAAATTAAAAATTTCCATGAGAAGACAAGTCACTGGAAACTTGGAGGTTTTCCATATGGAAATTAATTTGTTTGTTTTCATATATGGGCTTGAACAACAGACACTACAGAACAGGGACACAAGGCAAATAATAAAATAGTTACTTAAGGGATCAGCACTCATACTATGCAAAGTGTGAGGAAGTGGTTCTCCTGTGAGGGGGGAGAAAAAAAATGTGAGCACACAATTAAATAATATTGTACATGCACAGAGACCAAGCTGAGTTTCTGAGGCCATCTAACACTTCCTAGGAAGGGAAGCTTCCCAAGTGCTCTCCTAGTCTTTTAAAATAGGTTTTGTGCATATAAAACTGATTTGAGTTCACGACAGCACATGTCACGACTCAGCGTGGCAAAAGCCAGATGAAGATCACAGTCTCACTGACAGCCTCATTCTTCTCAGCCTGATTTCAGAGCTTACAGCTACCTGAAATAGATTGCTTTGCATTAAAAATAGTCTGTTATGTAGCACTGCATACCTTTGAAAACCTGCATAATTTGCAGAATCATAAGTAAAAGGTAGAATGGACTATCAGATGACCCAATTCATCTTTCTCTGTAGTTATGGCATGATGGTGTCAGTTCAGGTTAGCAATATGTGCCAAATGGCTTTGGTTATTTTATCTGCAAAGCTTAAAAGGTCTCATTGCCAGTAAGATTTCTATCACACATGAAATCTCACTAGCGAATGGTATAAGTTTCATGGGAACTCAATAGGAGCAAGAGTCAGCAGTGTATTTTTAGGGATACTCAATCTATGAAGACCTAGATGCTGTGAACCTTCTATAGCTTGATCGAAGCTGTATATGTGCTTCAAGTTCTCCATGCATATTTTTCCCCTCAGATCTATGAAAGCTTTGAGTTCTTCTTACTGATGTGTTCAAAAAATAAGAAACAGGGTGTGTTTTGAGGAAAACTGAACAATCCTTCAGATTGTCCAGGTTGCATTTCACCTCACTCCTCCATGGGTTACATCTATACCAGGAAATTCAAACATTCCCAGGAACTTCATACTCACATACACCACAGACCTCTCCAATGGGCAGTTTGTGTGCAGCTGCTCCTTTTTGGAAGGGCAAGTTTATTTACTAGCCCAGATGTAAGCCATTCTATGACAGTTGGCTTAAGTACTTGGGAATGCTCATGGCACACTTAGTTTACTATGGGTACATCCATAGGGAACAAAACAATCAAAAGGTCAAACTGTCTACCAGGCACCAAGAGAGTGGGACGACCAGAACTAGATAAGAGGCTGAGGGAAGTTACTATTCAGTCATGTTTTGTCACACACACATCCATGTCACATGAGGTCTTAACTACTTAGCTGGGGTATCTCCACTCTCCTGGTATAGCAGTCTTAAGGCTGTTTTGCTGTTAACAACTAAATGCTATATAACCTGTTCCTATTGCAGAAGTTACTTATCTTTCACTTTTGCAAAGATTTTTATTCCATTTGTTTATATGTTGTTTTCACCTAAAGTACAGAAGAATCCCCCAGATCTACTCAGCTAGAAGTAATCAAATCATGTACAATAAAAGAGTCAGTAAATGTAAACAAATTCTGTGCTAGAAATTTTTGCAGTGGTAACTGAAAAAAACCCAAAAGAAGAAAATGAAAGACAGCTTGTAGGTACCCCACACATAAGGTGAGTGAAGAATTGTCATTTATATTTCTTCCTAGCTGTGTTACAGATTTTAAGGTACCTCAGAAAAGTCGTTCAACATTCTTGGATTTGTATTTTCCATATGAGAACATTGATTCAGATGTCACTCAGAAGAAGCTTTGGAACTTGAAACCATTCACATTTTTAAATTACTTTGTCTTCTTCAGGTGGAAACAGCCATAAGGACGTAAAATAGTTCAAAGTCTGAAACAGCTTTTGAGTTCTGCTCAAGCACGTCTTGATATGTAAAAAGACAGGCAAATGCACTTGGCACTTCATTACTATTATTCAAAATAGTAATGACTATTTTATTAGAAAAAGGAGCGTGTCAAAAGGTAAAGGAAAAATGTATACTATCCATTTGCATGCCTGTATTTATATTGCCCGCATGATTTCAAATGAGAATAGTATCCTAAGTAAAGGTAATTAGGAAGATATTTAATTTAATTTAGAGTCAGGCAGAAGCAGGGATTCTATTTGTAAATACCTGTAATAAGTCACATAAAGCGGAGATTTCTTAACATGTATAATCCAAGAGAAAGGCGGTGGTCAGGGAAAGACACTCTTCCTTTTGTCTTCCAAAAAGCTGCTGTCTTTTGAGTCATTATTCATCCCAGACCCTAACAGCTGTATACACTATATTTTTAATTTGTTGTCTCTAAGAATTTCATACAGCAAGAAAAGCATCTGTCCCCTGTCAAAAGCTCAGATGAATTGACTGTGAGGTGTAAAGCAGAGATTTGCATCCTTAGTCTTTGGTTTGTAAAAACTCATAGATCCATCTCTAATGAACAGAGCTCTTAGCCTGCAATTGTTTTGCATAGATTTGGGTTATTTTGTTGACTGGCTTGTAGTCAAAAGACACATGTAGTTATAAACTATTGAATTCATAAAATGAGTCATCCCACACAAGGAAATAACTAAGTCTTATGAGATAGTTTGGCACAGAAATACAGATGAGTCCAATTTGTAGAAAACCTACAGATCCAGAAAACGCTGAACTCTACCTGCATAGACAGGAACTGGACTATTTGACAAGACAAAACTTCCTAACTTGACTGTCCAAGCGATCTGACATAAGCTGGCATAACAATAACTCCAGCAAATAGTTTGTTATGACTGTGTAACCCACCTACGTGCTCACTTCCCGAACAGACCACACAGATGGTACCGTCCCAGCAGGGTCAGAGCCATGCCGTGCAGGTCTACAAACCATAAAGCTGAATCCTTCTTTCTGTCCAGGCAGACAGTGTGGAGTTCAGGTGCTGCAATTTTCATATATTTCAGAAGAAAATATGTTTTCTCTCATCAAAGCTGCTGTTATCATCTTTGGAGCTGGTGTCTCTTTGCAATGCATTCAGGACATTTTCCTTATAGTAGAAGTAATTAACACAATACCATTGAAACAAAGATTGAACTAATCAGGGAAGGAAAGAACTAGTGAGCCAGGTAACTTACCTGTCACCTATCTCCCTTTAAGCAAGAATGGGGCATTGTGTCCGTCTTTCCAACTTTATCAGCAGTTGGCAAACCTTAGGCACCCCATAGAGTATATGCTTTTTGCTAGGTTCCTGTTGGGGGTCTCCTGGCAAAGTGTATGCTTCGTACCAAGGAGCCTCAGTACTTAACAGATTTAGCACCTACTACTTATTCTCTCTCCTTAAAGTTATTTCATATGGCTATGCCTTTGGAAAGTGAGGAGGAGGCATTTCTCCTTCATGGGGCCATTCTTTGTTCTTTCAATGGAAATGAGAGGAAGCGATTTGCAAGAAACACCTTCACCAGCCTCATGTGCTTCTGAGGCCAATCAGTTTCTAGTAGTGAGACCTGCATTGTAGAAACAGGATTTAGTCCACTATGTCCCTAAGGAGAAATTATAAATACTTCAGCTAGAATAAAACTGTCTGGGTTGTACAGAAATATTCAGAGCAAGCAAGGGAACTCACTCAAGAACACTACTTCACGTACAGAATTATTAAGATGATCTCTATTAGCCAGAAAATTAAATCCTGTTACTGAAACGTTTATAAAGAATTTGAAGGAAAGACATTAATAAGTACATTGATTGAGAATTATTAAAGGGTCATTTCATTTTTACAAGTACACAGGAAACATCTGAATTATAAAGTATTTCTTTATACACAGTTCATTTACTGTGAGCAGTTCTGAGGCTCTGAGATGACTGGTACTGCAGGCTCCTTTCCTTCCTATATTGAAAGGAGCAGCTGAGCTCAGCATACTCTACTTTCTGTGGATGGTCATATTAGCAATTTGTGCAGGCAGGTCATTTGCGTATTATAACACCATACTGCAATGTTTATGGCTGAGATAATATTCATTAAAGTCTGTTGGATTCTGGTGCAAAAATCAAGAAACTCTGAAGGTTTTATCTGTAATACAACACTGGAAAGAAGGGAGGGAGAAGTGGGTGATGAAGAACTCAAGGATCATAATGGGGTGAGGGGTCCAGATGGGAAGGCCAACCTATTACAGCACTCTCCCTATAGCCTTCGTTTCCAACCTGGCACAATTGTACCCTGTTATCTAGTATAAGCTTGCCTTAAAAAAAAAAAAATTAAAAATCCTGTATTTGCCATTGTCAATATGTGAAAACCCAAAGCTTAAAGATGTCTAGGTGAGTGTGTTCATGGGAAAGTTGCTGGGGTAGGGGTAGAGGCTCCAAGGATCTGAGGAAGGCTGACCTTGTGAGGAGAGGAGCTCTGAGTAGGAGTAAAAACTGGGATGAACTCCAGGGTACAGCTGGTTCTAGGGCAGGAAAAGGGAGACCGACTGCATGGAGGAAGGGGCCTGTGGAGGGGTTGAGATGAGCCAGAGGCTCCTTAGACCAGAGGAACTGCAAACTGGGGGGCAGATCAGATCTCAGTTTGAGGGGTGGGTCACACACCCCATATACAATATAGCCTAGCTCCCATCTTACCCTACTCACCCAGCATCAGCCTGCATGCATTAACCCCAGCCTTCTGTTGCATATTCTTTATATTTTGAAATTTAGCAAGCCCACAGGTCATTCATTGATTTTGTTATGGTAAAGGCATAATGAGACTCTCCCATTTAAATGACATTATGGCATTGTTACTTTTGTACTTGCTTGGTAAGAGACTAGTCTAACAAAGCCATGAAGGGTATGCTTTTAAATGTTTTGAATGAAAACATACCTCATTCTTGAAAAAAGAACCATCAAAGTTTGAAAGTAGACACAAATCTGTAGCACTGGCATCAAGCCTTTTTTTTTTCCCTTTCTTTTTTTTTTACTTTTTTTTTAATCTTACAAAAATAGGGACTGAGTGAAAAACTTGCATCTGGAGCTGATTTCTCTCAATTGTTTTTCTTTTTAAGTGTTCGGTTTTTAGTTTGGATCCAGCTGTTGAGTTATACATATTCTAAATAACAGAATTACATGGAAGCTGCCTGATTAGGGTGGTGGAGAACGAGGGCAGGGAAGAAAAGGTTAAAATGAATATCTGAGGATGTGGGTAACTAATTAAAAAAATAATCTAACAAATATGCATAAATAAAATAACTGGAGGGGAGAAAAGAAAACCACAGAAGCAACAAAATATGGAAAAAGAAAGAGATCATATCATTCACAGCTCCTTTAGGAATCCTGACTATTAATTGAATCACAATAGTAATAAACTGTAAGTTTTAAAATACTTGTTTCTTGACTCTCTGCCAACAGAAATTTAGTGACATGAACCCACCATCTTGCAGAGATCTCCAGAGATTAAAAGACTATAGATGTGCATAAAGTGGCCTAGATTAATATGATGACACTTCAAAAGCACAAGGTGGAATATTCTCCATTTCATCTTCACTTGTGAATAATTCATCATTTTAAAACATGGCGGTTTTAAAACTTAGATGCAGACTTAGATGCATAATTATTGAATTTCCTTTGATCCACATTGTTTGTTTAATCAGTTACCTAACATTAGGAAGTATGCTTTGTAATAATTGTAATTGGAGTTTTCTTATATAATAGAAAAGGGGAAAAAAGGGAAGACTTGAATACAATACTAAAGCATCCAAAGCCATTTTTACAAATCTTTTCAGCAGCTCAGAGTGTAAAGGCTTTGTGTTTCCTACATAAGATGAGGCATAACGAGAGGTTAGGAATTGATGATTCAGTTCAGTGTAACATTCCAACTTTGATTACACCTTTGATTACAGCTGCCTAACTTTGATTACAAGTTTATCTAGAACTATAGAAGCTACAGGAACTATAGAAAATGTACAAGTATAGTGTTTTCATGAAGTTCCAGTACCTATTTTTGTACAGTATAACTTAACAGTTTAGCTTGTTGTAACTGTTAATTATACTAAACATGTACTCTTATCTCTATACAGAAAATATTTTAAGATACTATTTAAGCCAATAAAACCTGGTAAATGATCCTTCTTTTGTGTTATTATCCTGCACTGCTCCTGTCAGCCGTACAATAGAAGATGGCTTCTAGCCCAGATAAACTATTTATAGTAAAAGTGGCTTTAACTAGGCTTAATTACAAACTAAGATTTGTTAATTTTCCCAAACAGATTGGTTTCACAACATAGATGAGCATGGCTCACGGTGTTTAGGTGTAAGGCAAGATGACGACTTGAAGACATTTCCTACTACTGAGCACAAAACAAAGCTATCTTTGAAATCTTTCCAGTGCTCAACAGGAGCGCAGCAATAGCAGCTCCACGCAACAGGGAGCAGCATTCACAGCTGTGCTTTCCAAGCTGTCTGCTGGCCTTAGGAAAGATGGTTATAATCCTATATCCTCCTGTATCCCAGCCAGCTAACACACAAGAGATGGTAGCCCAGGAGCCCTACTTATTTGCGTGCATAAATAAAGGCCATAATTAGGCCTGGAGAGCAGCAAAGTCAAAATAAGTCAAAGGAAAGTATACTTATAGCATATTAAGCATACCTTAAATGAAGACTAACTACTCTTTAGCCCATAATATTTTGTCCCATCAGCTTTTAAAAGTTCTCCATCTGAAATCAGCTGAAAAAGATGCATTTGCAGACACTTGAGTCCAGAAGAGCTGTTCTACCTTTGCTCAGTCAGGGCTGTAATTTGTTTAGGGGAGCATTAATTACCTAGGAATGTGTGAAACAATATTCTTGACACTGGGCTGACTGAAAGACATGAAACTATCCTGAAGAATGCATCTGCAGTGTTCTCAGCTTTTGGCAAACACATTTCCATTTCCTTTCAAATATACAATCTATTACTCCCCAACTCATAAAAACCTCATGGTTCAAACTCAGCTACATTAATAGAGACATTCCTCTTACGCTTTAGAAATACTAGGAACCTATGTGAAATCCTGCCCCTGTTGAAATCTGTCAGTTTTGAAAAAGTTTGTAACAGAGCTGAGATTTCATCTGAGGCCCCAATGCAGAGCACTTTGAAGTCAGTGATAAGACTGCATTGACCCTATGTGTTTGGGGTTAGACCTATGATAGATACTACAAAACTTGTTCTTGCAGTAGCAATGTGTGATCCTCAATGGACTGAATAAGTCCGGAACAAGTTTTTACTAGAGAATGTAAGAATAGTTATCTTCCCCAATCTTTGCACGGGACAAAGGACAATAACAGGGTAAGTGTGCAGTGAAACACCCTTCCATATCCTCCAAAATGGAAACCAGCAGCTGTGCCTCTTCTTTATGACAGCCTACCTGGATTTTCCTTCCACTGGCACGTGTAACAGCTTTTTTGAACCCAGCTAAGCTACTGGCATCCACAGCATCCTGCAGACGTGCAGTGGGAGTTGCATGGAAAAAATACTTCCTTGCCTTCACTTTCAACTTGATATTTGAGCATTTTATTTGCTATTCACTTGTTACTGTGTTCTCAGAAACGGTGAATAATATTACCTACCCATCTCCTACATGACATTTACTGTATCATATCTAGAATATCTGCCTTCTGTCATATCTTTTCAGGTAAAGGGAACTAATCCAATTAGTTTCTCCTTACACAGAAGCTTCCCATCACCCTTGCTGTCATTCTTTATTGCTTTTCATTTCCTCTGTAACCTGAGAGGGAGCAACTGCGAAGTTGCACATATTGTTCAAGATGCAGGTGCACTGTGAATTTGAATAGTGGCATAACCATGTTTCCTGCTTACTTCCTCACGCCTTTCCTAGTACTTCCTACCGCCCTATTTTGCTTTTTTTACCACAGTTTAGTATTACAGTGATGTTTCCAGAGCACTAGCTGAAATCCCTCCCAGATTCCTTCCTGTAACGGTGAGAGCTGATTTAGAGATATTTGGCATGTATGTATATTTAGGGTTATTTTTCCCTGAAAGCTCAACTGGCTTTTATCAACACTGAACTTCCTCTGTTATTTTATTGCCCAGTCACTTACTAGTGTAAGATTCCTATTTCACAGCTGGACTCCCATTTGACTATGCTGAATAATTTTCTCTCATCAGCAAGTTTTGCCACCTCACTTTTCATCTTTTTTCCAGGACACCAACAGACATGCCGGATAGCAAAGATCCCCTCGTGGATCCCTGCGGGGTGTCATTGATGCCTTCCCTCCATTGCAAATTTGTTCTAGTCCTTTGTTTCCTATCCATTAACCTGTTATTAAGCCAGGGAAAGATCTTCTCTTTTATCCCATGATAAGTTTTGGTTTCTAAAAGAGCATTCAATGAGAAACTTTGGTCAAAAGCTTTTTGAAGACTTAAATATAGACATAAAAATTGAATATATAAATATATATCAACTGAGTTTTAGTAACATACCCCATCAAACTAATAGATTTGCACCACAAGGCTTCTTTTACAATAGCTATATTAGCTGTTCCTCTATATGCCTAATAAAGCTTCTATAAGTTTTAACATTTTTCTAGGGTGGGGTTTGGGTTTTTTTTTTTCAGGGGGGGGCGGTGTTGTGTTTTTTATTTTTTTCCCCCAAACACTAATTTGCCTGGTATGGAGTTCAGATTTACTGGTGTACAGTACATTATGCCATCTGAGTATATATTTTTTTTTAAGTGGTGTTACCTTTGCACCTTAATATTCCTTTGCACTGAGACCATCTAAAGCACTGTGTTATGCAGCACACTCAATAAACAGCTCAGCAGCTTTGCCTCTGCACTCTGCTGGTACTCCATGGCAAACACCACATGATCTTGGTGATCCTGTTTTACTTCCACTTTCATAAAATTCTTAGGTTTATGTATTGTTTTCTTTTTAATGACGGTTCACTAACATCTTGTTTTGGAAATTCCTTTTTAATAAAATCCAACACAATTTTTATTTTCAAATTTAAAGACATCTGAAAAACTGGGGACCATCTCTTAACATTTTGCATTCCTACAGACTTTGATCGTCTTCTCCCTACAGACGGTCTCAAACCAGAGGCAGATGCCGCCACAAGAAGGTGTGGGAGGTCCATTCACCACATGGCAGGTGATATGGGACTCAGCAATCCTACCTCTCCTTCAACAGGATTATCCCAGGAAGGTGATCAGCAGAACAAAGTGGGCTCAACCCATCAGTCAGTAAACAGACACCTTGAGCAGAACGGCAGAGATCATGGATGCAAGACAAAAAAGTAAAACATCCAGAGAAGGGAATATTTAAAGATTCTCCACCAAAAAAAAAAAAAAAAAAAAAAAAAAAAAAGGCAGCAGCACTGTGCAGAGTGACCAAATACTGGCATTTTTCTTAGGAAGAGCTGGGCATCTGACTGGAGCAGATTCAAAAATCTTTTTTCCTCTGAAGGAAAGCCTGTGGCAGGGAAGCGGTGACAGATGGGCCACTGGCAGTGAGAGATCACCAAGTCACAGAGCCGCAGAATAGGGTAAGTTGGAAGGGGTTTCCAGCAGCCATCTGATCCAGCCCTTGCTCAAAGCAGAGCCACCTTCAGGGTTAAATCAGGTTGCTCATGGCTGCACCCAGGTGCGTTTGAACCTCTCCAAGGATGCAGTTTCCACAGCCTCTGGGCTCCTGTTCCAGAGTTGGGCCACTTGACTGATGGGTTTCCCCCCCACCCCAATACCAAAATACATTTCCCTTCTTGCCTAAAGCCTCCAGCAAGGCAACAGAGGTTTCCGTGCTGGAGGCAGAAGACATGCCTGCGCAAAGGGGCAGGGAGCAGCTGGGAAGGGGCGAGCCTGAGTTCGCCCGCCTGTGCCACCTCCCTGGCTATGGAGGCACCCATCACCCCTTGCACTGGCGGTGCGGCCGGTGGTAACTTGCAGCCTTTGACTGAGAGGAAAACCATGACTCCTCCAGCCCTGGCCAAGCAAGACACCTCTGCATGCCCAGCACTACTGCTAGCAGCACAGTTCATCCGTGGGTGGGTGCCCTCTTACTGAGGCCACTCCTCACTGTTAAACATCCTCATGCTGCCTTCCTCCCTCCTCATCCCCCGGGAATTTTGGCTGAAAACATCTCCAGAGGTTTGGCTTAAATTCCTAACTATTAAAGATGACATTATCCAAACAGACGCAAACTGGATAAACCTCAACTGGTTAGTACAGAAGCTGCTGAGACCTTCAGGCAAAATTCACGTTCCTGGCATCTGATTCTGTTATGTAAAATAAAAAAAAAAAAAAATCCAAAATAATACAGAAATACCTCCTCAGGCCGACCTGCTTGTGTCACTCCCTCCCCTTACAGCCAGTCGCTCCCAAATCCTGGATCCCACACTGGAGTCCACAGCCATTCATTTCCCAGTACCCCAAAGGCTCCGGCAGCCAGGAGCCATAAGAGAATCATATCAGACATGATATTTTGCTGACCCAATTCTGTTTCAAAGGTAAAGAAGGTATTACATATTCCTGAGCTAATATGTTGTTTAGGCATTCTTATTTACCGCTAGAGAGGTATTACCTTTCACGTTGCAGGATTTTAGTTGTAAACGAAGGGATATCTTTTTAGGTGTCTTATAGGATTAAAAAAAAAAATTATATACAGATTTATTGTTTACCAAATTTACTAAGCATTTAAAGAATCATCTCACCAAAGTCTGCTTTCAGGTATGTAGCAACAGAGGAAAGGAATAAGCAAGTGTAAAAAGACCAGGAAAAACTAAAGCAGGCTATATAGACGAGAATTAAACCAAATGCAAAAATTTCTTGTTTGGAGTCAGTCCCTGTGTAACATAAACTGCACAGACTGAATGGTCTGCACGATTTCAAGGCTTTGCCCTAAATATTATTTTGTCAGTTAAGAGGAAAAGCAGACTGATAAAGTATTTAAGAAAACTATGCAGCCTCTGAAATATTCTGGAAAAATTCTAAAAGTAGGATGAGGAAAAGATTCAAATCATGTTGAGAAAATAAGTTTGTGTTGTTTAGAAAGAAGCTTTACCATTAAGAGAGTTTCAGCTCTGGAAATCAGGCTTTGGGACCAATCAAAGATCCCAAAGAAAACATTCAAAATCTTGCTTGGAAGAGGTGTTCATTATGCTTACTAGTTTCTGTAAGGATCAGCTCAAAAAGTATCAGACATTTTTCACCCAATTACAACCGGACATGAGCTAGAAAAACAGTCTTGGGCAAATCACATTGCTTCTCAAGTCAACCACCAGCCACCTCTGTTCAGTTTTTTCAGGTTTTTTTCTGCCCAGCTTTGAACATGCTGTTCAACATCTAAATGCAGAAAAATGTGCTCTCTACTAATGCATGAGATATATTTTATTACCAAGCATCTATGCAAAACATTTTAAAGTAATGAGCAGATTTAATGCAATGTAACTCGAATTTAAGATCAAGAGACGTGCACAGCAGTTGTTACAGGAGAGAGCTTCTAAAACAAGGCAAAAATATAAATTACAAAGCAAGGATAACAGAAAACAATCTCAGTAGTACAGCAGCCAAAGACAGATAAACAAGAACAGCCATCACAATGTGATATGCAAGATGTTCATTACTCATGACTGAGCAATAACAGATAACTTTGCATATTTATTAATTCTTGTATTACAATGCTGGCAATAAAATGTGGTCTTTGTCATGAAATGTTAGATATAAAAAAAGCGGGTAGAATAAATTAGTTTAGGCTCTGTACATGGCTAGAAACTGTGTAGCACCAATAAACAAATTAGTGCTTGAGGGACATTTTTTTCATGCACAATTCTCTGTTGTGTTCATGTCATTAATTCTTCATTTGGACAGGGGAGTAGCTGGAGCTCTGAGGGAAACATATAAACCCAAATGTCACATACACCAGGGTGTACACTGATGAGCAGAAAAGGTTTGAGTGAACGTTTATTTACTTCCCACATCCACTGAAACCAAATTATAGCCCAAAGTATTTCCAGGATATGGAGGTTCGGCTGACGTACCAGTGTGGGTCTCTGAAAACTAATCACAGCTTTCTAATATTCCCCTCTGGCCCCACCTCCTAGTGACAAGCCACCAGTAATTCTTCCCCATAACTTTTAAGCACAGCGACAGATCAGATGAAATACAGACCTCTTAAACAGCAGCATTAGGGACTGGTGCGCATAAACACCAAAAAGCACAGCTGCTTAACTCAACCCTTGAATCATGGCTGCACCCTCCTCTCCATGCCTACATGACTTTCTTTCTTAGGAAATTTGTAGCTCTTCCTCTTTTCCAAATGCCCCTTCCATCCTCCTCTAAACATCTTTGGTCAACAGATGTTACTTTGCCACTTCAGTTTTCATTTATTCTTCAACTTCATCTGGGGCCAGACCAACAGATTACTTGTTCCAAGTTTCGCCCGATACAGAACTTTTCCACTGTTCCTTTGACAGTCTTCACCTAAAAATCTGGACCTCTGAAGACAACCTAAATGGACCTATTTGACATGACACCAAAGTGTCTGACTGGTTGCCACCTATGAGCTGATGGGGCTCTATTCTCCATCCAAGGTACTGCTCACTATTAGCAGATAAAGACAGTAAATCCTTCAGGCTTGACCACCTGACTAGCCAGTACACATCCCTACATACTCTACACAAAAAACCATGGACTTATACTGATATAAGACGTGCTGAGAAAAAGACACATAAAAAAAAAGAAAATTCATGTCAAGAGTAGGCAGGATCACAGATTCAAATCCAAGTCATATACAAATACTCCAAATGCATGATACATAAATTTTCAGAGGGTATGCAAGTTCTCATGATTTGAGGGAGGAGGTTGGATCAGGTGACCTTTACAGATCCCTCACAACAAATTATTCTATGATTTCAAGAAATTTTCCTTATTTGGGTCTAGATCTAGGGAAATTAATCCAAAAGCTTTTCCTTTCAACCTTTGGAAGTGAAACTCTTTTGATCAGGAAGCCTAGCTTTGCTACACCTCAGCTTGCAGCAGTATGAATGGTTGAAGCTGAATGATTGAGCAAAGCTACCAAGTAAGCTATATCTGATTAATGTAAGGTCTGTCTTTTATCTCTTATCCCTTCTCTGAGGCTACCAATTTATAAAGATCTAGAAAAACTTATTCCATAAAGTATTATGATTTATGACTCTTTTGGACTTTTTTTTTCTGAAGAAAGACCAAGTCAGGTACTTGGCATTAAAAAAAACCCACCAAACAATACAACAACAACAAAAAAACCCAACCAAAAAACTACCAAACCCCACTATGTTTGTGTGGATGGTGCCATGCTGCCTTTGCAGGAAGCTACATGTCAAACAACCAGCCATGTCAAAGATTTTGCCATACCAGCTTTGTACAACCACATCAACATGGCTCACTTCACGTGCTGATTGTACAGCCCATGTACTTACAGCACACTAACTATTCTCAGGCCAAGAGGCGACATTTATAACCCTTCCTCTTGGCCGCAGGTTGGAAAGTCTGTAATTAGCCAGCCAAATGATTAAAATTCTAATGGGGGAAAGCCCAAGGTCAAAGCAGAATATCATATTCAATGAACCACAGTAGTTTAATATGTCCATGTTAAAGTGAGGCACATTCCTGCTAAAATTATATTGACATGCCCAGCCAAGGTACTCCTTGCCAACCCTGGCCCCCATCCCTTGACATATGAACAAATCTAGTCCAGTGTTTGGAGTAAATTCCCATCAGGACCTTGTTCTGTCCAGATGAACACACTCATGCAAGTAGAGGCAAGAACAGTGATACATAAGCAGCAGAAATGAGATACTGAGACTTCAGTTTATGGATCAAAGTGGGTACAGGGAGGAAATCTGAACAGAGCCTCGAGCTGAAAGCTGGGAGAGCTGCTGAACCTGGTTCTGACACCAATAGCCTCTGCGGTCTTGGACAAGGTCTTGAATCACTCTTCTTCCACTTTTGTTTTCTCATTGCCACACAGGGCTTCATAAGAGGTTACTGTTCAGTGGAGACACCTATTAAGTGCCCATGAAATGTCACAGTTTTAACACAGACCAAAGTGCAGCCTGTGTGGAGCTCTGCCCTCCCTTCCCTGTGAGATGAGGTCAAGTCAGACTGAATTCTGCAAGTTTTTAATTCTGAAGGATTCAGAATAAGCAGTTCATATTATGCTACAAGAGAAGGAGAGAAAAACCTTTGCAATTGTGAAGATGAATGTTTTTTCCCAACCCCTTTTCCACAAAGGAAAAAGGATCCTACTCCACAGTTAGTTTCAATCCCGTGACCCATCAAGTTGTTAGGGGATCTGGTGTGTCACCAATCATGTGCTGTAATGTGCTATTTATTGGATTTTTTTTATTTTTTTTTTTTTTAACCCATCTATTTAGAGCCATATTCTATCCTCACAAAAGGCACTTTAGGGACAGCAGCCTGTCCTTGGAGAAGCAGCAGTTCAGCAAGGCTTCATTCCAGCCTGGAATGGGAGGGACTGAAGAGCCTCACCGGTGGCCGAGAAAGGTCAACAAAAACATACAGTACCAGGAGCTTTGCTTTAGGCAGCTGCTTTATCCAAGACCCCAAGCAATCATTGAGCCCTATTTTCCAGTGATTGAAACTCTCAGACTAAATACTCTGTAATAGAAATAAAGTACATAGAGAAGATCAAGAGAAAGACAACAGCAGCTGGTGCTGCTACTCTGAACCTGGAAAACAACAGATACCATAAACCAATGCTTTGTCAATTTTTATTTAAAAAAAAAAATCGTTTCATTCTTCTAAGTCCATTACGACTTTGATTTTTCTCCAGACTTTGTGTTCCTAACACACAAAACCCCTTCACCTCCTTTCTGACTATTGTCAGCTGAAGAACTCGTAAGCACAGCTGGCTGTGGGTGGCAGCAGGAGGCTGAATTGGCAGAAAATTTCTGGCTGAATACAATTATCAGCAAAGGCAACTTTCTGAGGCTACCGATAGCTGGTTTATTTTTCACATTTTCAGGGCAAATTTCCTTCTTTTTCTAACCAAAAGGAACAGTGTAATTCAGCAATAGTTAAACAAGCTACAGATTATATTTGCCTCTTACCTATGTGACCACAAAGGGCTTGAGTATGTTAACATCAGTCACATGAACAAAATCTAGGCTGATAAAGTCTGAGTAAATTCTTACTCTAATTATAGCTGTTTCCAAATAGCAGCCACCCAAGAAGCAATATTTTCTCCATATGAAATTCTTTATGTATTAGCTCTAACCTTTATTCCCCCTACTATTGATGGATCTTTTCAACTACTACCTTGATGTTTTTAAGATTAATAGTTATTGTATGTTGCCAGTAAAACCTGTGTAGGGCATCTGGCAAAAACATATTCTTAAGTTTCGTATGTGACCATCTCATGGTTGCTCTTCCAGGAGTTATTTCATGGTTAATCAAAGCTCCAAACTCCCTAATGAGTCAGCCAATTCTTAGTGTGAATGAGATGGATATTTCCGTTACCTGACTTGCTTTTAAAGAAAAAAGGTGTGTAAGTGTTGTTGAGTGATTTCAAAGTTATTGAAGGACAAATAGTATGAGAATGCAACTCTCCCAAACTAATTCTATAGGTAATTAGTGCATAAGGAGATATGTATTTTCCAAGCATATGTAATATTTATGACTACATACACAGTGCTCAGCGCTGTGTGCGTTCTTGTATAGGTAGTTACATATTAGAGCTTACTGTACCTGTATGCTTTTCTCTTGCTATGAAATACTGTGAAATATTGTACCTGAGGAAATATAACATGGAATGAAATTTTTGATCTGTTATATAGTTTAAAATAATTAATTTCCTGCTGGAATGGTTTATTTAGTCCTTATTAAATGTCATAAGAGGTAAAAAGAAGGATGCATGCCTGCATATCCATTTATATGTTTGCACACACTGAATAAGGTAATGCCACATGTGAAGAAGCACTCAGATGTTTCATTTTTAAAACCAATGCTCATAAGGGCTTTTGTGTATATGTTATGTCCATGACTAAAAAAAATTATCTCTATTCTGATTAGCCCTTTATATTACTGAAAATGCACATAGGATCCTATTGGTGCTTTTTACAATACCAGTGCAAGACTTTTATCCAGCAACATGCATATCCTGCACTGTAAAGGGAATTTGGAAAGACTTTTCACAATGAAAAATTAAGGTGACAAAGCATGGCAGATTATGTATAATTTCTTCTTGTGGAAGTAATGCAACTCAAGCGAAACTACTGACCAAGAGGTCTGAAAGAACCTGTCAGAGAGAGTATGCCTTACAAAAATGGATTAAAAAAAAAAAAATTCCTTGATATTTTTGATCAATTATGGGTTTTTTTGCTATGATAAGAGGAAGAACTTGCCAAAATAAAAACACTTTTTAAACTGAACTTTGCCTTTCTTCCTGTCCTTCCCACAGAACTCCCTAAATAAAATAAAATAAAAAAAAAACCAACAAAAATCAACCACAAATTGCCAAAAGCACCCCCACCAACCACACACCCCCACCTCCCCACCCCCTCTATCAGGACCAAGAACATTTTGGAAAATTTGTCCAAGGTGGTCTTTTGGACGCTTGGGACCACTGCGCTGCAAATATTCGTGACAGGACTATCTTTACGGCAATGAGGGCCTGGGGCAGCCGGTGCCCGGTGGTGATGGATCACACCTGCCCTCACTGGCTGCAGAGCTCACCCAGATCAGACCCATGGCACAGTGCCCAAGCAGCAGCTTCTGCTTGGGAGCATAGGTGAATACAGCACGGGCTTTTTTCATTGCAATGAATAAAGAACATTTGGACATTGCTTGTTCTGCTCCCCACTTTACTCCCAGCCAAGCACCCCATTTCAGAGCCACTCCACACTCTTCAGTGGGTCTAGCCCAAAGAGGACCCAGAAGTCCTGGAAGAGCTGGTGCAATTGCCACAGAAGTCAGAAGAAATTTTGCCATCTGTTGCAAGAAAATGGATCAGAGCTTTACCCTTGTGGTAGAACTGGGAATAAAACCAACATCTCTTAATTACAATAGTAGTGCTACCAGCTTTTACCTCCTACTCCCCAGTGCTGGGAAGATTAAAATTATCACGGTGGGTAAATGCTAACTACATTGTGTCAGATAGGGAAAAAAAACAAAACAACATTATTTGCAGCAGGGAACATGCAGAGACAGAGTCCTTGCTGAGCCCAGATGCCTAGACTCAGATTAAAATAAAGGACTTTGACACGTCATTGCCAGTAAACAGTATGGGTTTTTTTTACCCTCATGGTAACCCATCCAGCTTCTGGAATTCAACATTGAATAGGACGAACCTGACCCATTTCTGAATCTGTACTGACAGCTGTGCTGAGAGACTGGCGTTGACTAAGTATCTGCATTAAACTTTTCCAATTTGCAAAAAAATATTCTTTTAATACTCTTCTATGTTAAAAGAAAAGACTTTATTTTCCCATAATTTGTATTTCATTAGCATAAGGTGAAAGTGTTTCCATAGAAACACCAGGGATATATAATTTCTAAATAATGATTTCTCTACAAAGAACCCAAAAAATCATTTTCAGATTACAATGCAAAAATCTCCAAACACAGTTCACTTACTAATATTACAGAGAAAACATATATAAAGACTTTAAAGTTTAAATTGTAGATGTAAATTGTTAAAGATAAATTGGGTAGTTTAATATTTCACTCATAGAAAAGAAAAACACGCGAAAATACTAGAAACCAAAGTCAAAGTTACATTAAGTGTAATTTCACTGTATTCAGTGAGCAAATTCATATGTCAGTGTAAAGTATGATGGGTCAGTATATCATCTGTATGTATTCAGATCACTCTAAATAGTTCCCTTTGTTTTCTATTTTGGCTATAAAATGTTTTATGCCTATATCATATTTCTGTAGTCTCAATTTCTGTAGTCTCAATATTAAGATGAAAAGATGCATTAAAATTAAATAAAATTTTTCTGCTTGTTCATCATCACTTGGACAGCACCTCCAGTAAAGTGCTAACAAATACTAACTTGGGTAGGATGATTATTAAGAATCAAGTCTCCCAGCTGGGCTTTAAAATGAATTGGAAAAACACCACCTACAGGAGGGAGAAGTTATAAAAAGACAAGAATTTCTCTGAATCCCACTCTCAAAGGAATCAAAAAGGCAAGATGAGCAGAAAAAAGGAGAAAGATGTGCTCAGGAAGATAATATATTCCCAGGCTAGGCAGTAAAAAAAATCTCAAAGAACTTTAGGGCTGGAGAGGAAAGGGATTTGAAGCTGGAGAGGAGGTAGGGATTTTGTATTTCTTTCACGTGTCACATCTTTCTTGTGTTATTTAAGTATAAAACATAACGGAGTTAGAAATCCTTTTATGGTGACTTGGCATTGTTTCTTCATATATGTCATTTTCCTCAGGGAGAAAATTATTTCTATGATTTGGATGTTTGATGCTGCACTTGGTGAGAAACCCCCCCCCCTATATTCTTCTTTATGTATATGGTTAAGTGAAACAAAAGGAACATCACACAACAAAGATGAGGCCAGTGAACTCAAATGCCGGGGCCAGTCAGTAGGAGGTAGAGCTGGGGGGGTATTCCAGAAATAGTAAAGGGGGGAAGAAGAAAAAAGAAAAAAGGCACAAGCTGAATGAAATGTCGGGCAGATCCCAAAAACAAGCACTCGGACAGTGTCTCTGTCCAGAAACCTACATAATGCTTTTGAGATAAATTGCTCTTATCTTTCTCAAAAAAACCCGTTTTAAATACCATGCGTCCAAGGGGCAGATTTTTTACATGATTTCTGTAAATTAACTTGAATATACATTAAAAAAATATGAAAAACTGACTGCAATCAACTCTTCTACGTGGAAACAGAGTCGCAAAATACAAACTTTTGACTGAAAGCACAGACTAAGGTACCACTGTACAGCTAATTTCCCAATGAGGGAGAAAGAACACTTACAAGATGAGGATGACCAGGTGGTTTATGAGTTATCCAAAGATACTTTGAAGTGGTACATGACTGTCTATTCAAAAAGTACGCACAAGGGACTAGAAACTAAGGCCACAGGCTCCCACAACCCTGAGGGACTTGAGCAGTTACTGTTACAAGGAATGACTGTTAGCAGAAGCTTGCTTTGAGCATGATTAAAAATAAGGGTGCTACTTACATACGCTAAAAGGCTTCCTTGCACAGTTGCTTGAAGAAGCACAGCAGCTGTGCCTGTTCGAAAAGAACACAAAGTGGGTCCAACACATGGCTCCTGGGTCTGAAAAACCCACTAGGCATCCTGGTCCCTGTCAGGTTCTCAGGATGTGCAATGTTACTGCGTACATCACCCTCACACGCTGACCTGGCCCACTGAAAAGAAAGCAACCAGCTGCAATATCTGAGAAATTTTTTCCCTGGAGATAGTAGGTGCAGTATTTGGGCTCAGGCCCTTCCTGAATGTTCTCTCCTTAGAAAAAAAAATACGAAAAATGGAAAACATATGTGGAAAATCTTTGTTTTCTTAAACATTGAAAAAGTCTTTATTTCCAGACCAATGACTCTTTCATGAACCACATTCATCATGAGCTTCCTTGGTTTAAAGGCCTGGTTTGTACTTCATCCCACATCCCTAATAAACACTGTGAAAATTGAACTGTCTGGGTTAAAGCTATATGTGCCCAGCAAGTCAAATGTGAGAACAAAACCATTCAAAGAGTATAATTAAATCCACTAGGACTTATTCTGGGAAACAACAGCCTGTCAGCTAATAGTTCACAAGTTATTAATAAAGTATGTGATCCTAAAACATGGGAGGTACCACCTACCATATAATTCATTATTTTTTAAAAACTGAAGGTTTAAATTCTTACAGATAAAACCAAATAACTGTTTTTATTAAGATATGTTTAAAGTCAGAAAGTGACAGGTTAGGTCAGTAAGTTACAGCATGTGTTCTCCCACAATGCTTTCCACCACGCCCCCTGTTTAAATCCACATTAATCTCCAGTTTTGTGAGAAATGAGTTCAGTACCCAGCCCGGGCTCCATAAAAAGGAACAAAGTTCTCTGCTAGCGTCGGGTGTATTTATCACTCCCCCTACCAACTGGCTTTCACTGCGCCATGCCGTCAGAGCTCTCATCTTGATTAAAGCTAACTGACATTGGCTTTTCAACCTAGGTAGCAGGGGCATTTCCATTTGGATCAGGAGGAGCAATTTCTCTCATCCTTGTTATTCTGCAGTTCTTAGAGGATGGAGCCAACTGCACAGCGACAACAAACTTGGGGTCCATGCAGTCAGTTAGCTGTTAGAATATCTCAGATGACAATGTCTTTATAATAAAGCCTCTACCCTAGAACAACATGTCCTACTTTAGCACTTGCGTAGCTGTGGAAGACGATTATGACTCCATTACAGTAGGACCTTTGGCATAGAAACATTTTTCACTAATTTTATTTCTAGGACAGCAAAGCTGTCATTCCAGCTACTTAACTGTAATTATCATTTTTACTATAGCAATGGTGAGTTTTGCAGGCAACAGATTTTACCACTATCTCTGTATGTGCAAGTTTTAATTATACATTGAAGCTTATTAAATCAACACCTCACATGCAATAAAATGGCTAACCACAGAACATTGATAACCTGTCCTTCAAGGCCTTATTAAATTGTTTCCACAAATTTTGGAACATTTTATGAGCCATTGCCTTTTTTTTTTTGTCATTTTTGATTTTTTTTGGCAAAGCAGATGTCTAGCACAGTAAGTTATGATTAAGTATATGCAGCTGGAATGTTTACTGCATGTTTGCACCTGCATGTTGAGTAATAAGACCCAAGAGATTTGATAAACCCACAAAAATCACACAGAAAGACAAAGGAGGACAGGAGATGGGAGAACAGCCTGCAAAAGAGGGTGGGAGTGACTACAGGCTTGTCTTCTTAAGGGGGGTCCAGAACCACGTGGGCGTTCAGTCGCACAGTAATGGCCTAAATATGAGCAGTCTTTATTAATGCCGGCCTGTATTCATACCTCCCATATTATTTAAACATGAAGTAAAAAAAAAAAAAATTTGTGTTTCTTGTTAACAGGAAGCCTTCCAAAGACGGTTACTGAAAATGCATACTATTTTCCTGAGGCAGCATAACATCCATATTAATCTCTCAAGGGAGCTCCTGGGAGGGTTGTTTTATGATTATATAAGATGATTTTGAATATCATCGCAAGATAATAAACAGTGTCAGCTTTTCCCACTGCTTTCATTATTAAGTCCTCAAAAATTAGTGCATCTCTTGTTGACATGGTTTTGAATAAAACCTGAGTATTTCCTGAATGTTAGGTCAGACTGGCAAGAAAATATGTATAGTCAGATAATTACATTGTTCCACAGTATATTTCTTATGAAAGTTGTATAAAATGTATTGAATACCACAGCACTGTCTCAAGTATAAAAACAATCATAGGGTGGAAAAAATAAAACACAACAAACTGCACAACAGTACATTTTGCCTTATGATCAGTTCTTAGTAAACCACTTCACTATGTGTAGTTAGTAACCAGATGGAGGAGCCAAGAGTCTGTTCTTATAACTGGCACACAAAAAAACCCCAACATTTCTACAGCTATGGGAATAAAATAAGAGCACTAAGTAATCTCAACGTATTGTCCTTTTCTGTGCTTTGATATTCAAGACCAAATTAATATTCTGGTCAGATCCTGAGAGCCTAAGTCACTCTGCAGCAAGGCACTGGGCAATTCCTGATAAAACTCTTAAAAGTGGTTATTGAAAATGGCTATTTTGCACAATTATTCCCAAGAAAGCTGTGTTTTACAGTGAGGGTGACCAAATTCTCAGTTCAATTCAAAAGGCTAAATGCATAAATATATTGCACTAAAATCCGTACTATGTAAGCATTTAGCAGCTTAAGTAAGACACTCAAAACTTAAAAGTTGGCTGAGATCTGTTGAAGATCACCTGAAAAAAATCCATTTTTGGCTGTTTAAATACATGCTTCATGACATAGCCTTACCCAGGCATCTTACAGAAAAATTACTTTGCACTCACCTGTCTCATTCAGTGAATAGGAGGGGCATTGCTTAATTAACGAGCTTTGACTTCCCATCGTTGTACAAAATGTGCCATAAATAAACCCCAAGGCCACACAATTCAAACTGTTCTTGACAGAGTTATTTCTCTCCTCACAGGTGTTTGAGCACTGCTCACTGTTATGAATTCCACCATTTTAGGGAGGCTTCCACAGTCACATTACTGCAGCTCTCCTGGCACCCTTGAAGCTGCCTTTCCTGACCACACACAACAGATTGTGTGGGTGCTCCTTAAAGCACACTCTGACTTGTGAGTTCTCCCCACCCCAAACACCATGGGAAGACCCCAGAGCCCTTACAACACAGGCATCCTGCACATCCAGCTGGGTGGGGGAGGCATCCCCTGCATCTCAAAGACCTGGTGTTAGCCAACACTTTTTCTACAAAGCAGCGCATCCTCACCACATGCTTGCCCATGACCGTGCATCTCAGCCACGTTCTTTTACGTGTACACTCTACCTAAAATATGGAGCCAAACAAATCTGCTGACAGACTACAGCTTTGAGCAAAGTTGGACTGGGGTGGAAGCCTACTTGCTCCTCTCTGTATGGGCAGGCTACACAAGAAAACTCAGTTTCAGAGAGGCCATCCAGAATCGCCACGTCTTTGTGAAGACTGCTTACAGCCGGGGTACGCTCATACCGGTGAATTGTGCCATCACCAAACAAAAACTCAAGGAGGTCCCAACCAGGCAAAAGGTATGAATTCTTATTTGAAAGGAAAAGCACTCCTGATGCTCCAGAAAATCCTCAGCCCAGCAAGGGATCCCACTGACTCCTGTGGTCATGCGCTATGCCATCTTTTGGCAGAAAAGGAAAGAGGCTTCATAATCTACCAGGCAGAGAAAACATGACAAGACCATAGCATAGAAATACCCAGTTTACTTCTAAAGCTAAGGCAGGGACTGATAGTAGCCAGAATTACACTGAAAGTAAGGCTAGGATTGCTTCCTGGTGGCAAGAAGATTCATCCTGCCAGGGCGGACCTTATCACTATGCTGGTGTTGTGACTCCAGCTGGCCCTTCACCTGGCTCTTGACTCACAGGTCAATATCTGCAAGCTTTTGGCAACCACTTCTTTGGGATTCAGAAAATCTTCATTTAGCAGCTGGACACCTTTCTCTGAGTGGCAGCTGGAGTGCCCTTCCCAGGGCTGGATAGTGTCCTTTCTTCTTGTACTCGGCAACAAGCAGCAAATTCCCTGCCACGGGGTGAAGAACTCCCCACAGCGCTAGTCAGCGTGGGCTGGCTTTTAGGGTTTACTAAAAGCCTCTGTATTGAGGCCAATATGATTGCGCTTGACAGTAAGAATTTTACACTTGACAACAGTTTAAAATATTTCGGACCAATGATAACAACTGACAGCTGTTGTCCTGCTCTGCTAGGTAAAGATGAGGACCATGCTTTGCTAATAGAAGATATTTTCCTTCAGGACAGACCACGTAAGCTTTGGATTCCCTTGCAAGCATTGATGGTGAGGGCCTAAAAATAGGCAGAGCTGCAGGTTCCGCCAAGTTGGACTTCTTTTTTCTGGGGACAACCCAATCCCATTGCTGACCTCTTTTCTCTGACTCCATTCTTGGGCTCACCTTTCTGCCTCAGCAGCTCTAGCATTACCCCAGCAGCTGATTTAGCCTCTTTCTGCCTTTATACACCAAGCTCTGGAGTACCTTAGGAGATAGCTGGGCTCCTTTACCACGGTCAGCTCTTCCCATTAACCACCATCTCCATTTCTCTGGATTCCATTCACATGCAAATATGTTAGTCCAAATGGGTAACATCTAACAAAGCCATAAAGAACTGAAAACTGCATCTTACCATTAGAAGTGGCCGATAATTGTGAGAGACACTGCACGAAGCTATTCCTCTCCCTGTGAGCAAGGAAGTACATCAGGAAAGGAAGAGGTTTCTGAGAGATTGCTTAAGATAACTTTTGCAAGGTGAATTGCTAGGGCACCATTACAGCTGTTGACTGAATCCTGACACCTGGGCTCATTGGCAATTTCCCTCCTGCCCTCCCCCCCCCCCCCCAATTTCTCTTAGAAAGTGTGATTTTACTGCAAATGAAGTAATCCATAGGAAAGAGCTTCTCTTTCAAACTATCAACTAATTTTTTTTCGTTATGATTCTCCAGTCCTGAAGCAGTATCATCAGCTTTTTCACTTAAAATGAAATTTACTTCCACAATTTGCTATCTCAAATATATATGCATATACATATAAATACATATATATGTATGCTTTACAATATTTTCTTCTTCTGTCTACACTGAGAAGTCTAGAACAAGTAAGAAGTCAGGGAATACAAAAAAATGATTATCTGAAGTAGTGCTAAAATTTGGCTGAAATTATGCTTAGGTAGTAGGTAGACCTTTTGCCTGGGAGACTGAATTCCCCCAGACATATTACTCTAATCGAAACCACAGAAAGAATATGCATAATATATGTACAACAGATTTGGACACTTTGCTTAAAAGGAGAACTATACACAAGTATGGACAGATGGGAAGAAACCACCCTACACCTATCTGTTTATCCGTCTGCCTGCGTTGGCCTCCTTCAGTGCTCAGAGATGTCTCTTTGAAGGAGTAGGTGTAAGCTGGCCCTCTCTCATGCCCAGTCGACCTGTTTCCCCAGTGCTGCCAGCTAACAGAGGATCCTAACGCCTTCTTCCTTTCCTTCTCAGCAGAACCCCTGTCAGTCTCAAGACCATCAGCTGTCATTATGCCTCAGTATTTAGCTAAACCTAAAATATAACTGTATTTAGGTAATAAATAGGGAAGAAACAAAAATACATAAAAGAATTATGGGTCAGATCCATAGAGAAACATGAGCTTTGAATCAGGCCCCTATAATTATTTTTTACCTTGTACATCTGCAAAAACCTAGCAGTGATCAATTCTTCCTGGTGTGAGTAAAACATTTTGAACTTATTTTGAACTGATGTGTCATTACCTTAATTATCATGGCCAGGCAGAACACCTATTTCCAAATTGCTCTTGAGCTAATATCCTTTATTCCAGTTAGGTCTATTAGCATTATAATTTCCACACCCTAGGAACTTTTTGCTATTTTTAAAGGTCTTTTTCCCCAGATTCAAGCTTAAATCAATCACAGATGTTGTTCCAATTCTTTAAACAGAACAGGCCAAACTGCAAATTCTTACCTTATAATTGATTTCAATGGGGCTGTGGTAAGTGGTTGCAGTAGTGAAAATCTGCAATTGCTTCAGGAAGATTATGGCTATGCAGTTAGAGTAAGTACAGAGCTAACCCCTTTGTGCTGCAGATACCCAAAATGAATGCAATGCCAATGTACAGACTTCTAATACAGATGACTGACATTAGCTTTAGTATAACATGATGCACCTTAAATCAGTTGAATCGGACTAGAGATGGAGTACTTCAACCCAGATTTGGAATACCCTCCAAAACAGATGGAGAATTCAGACTTTCATGGTTTGGTTGGGCTTTCTATTAAAACAGAAGCCCAGACTTTACCCTGAACATAGTTCCTCAATCTTCTTTTGCTCGTCTAACACTAAGTTTGTGTATGAGGTTTTCTGTACAAACTGGAAGAGATTTTGCTTAAATAGAAAATATATCATAAAGAAAGAGCAATTTGCTTGACTGCACAAAGAATAATTTCACAGAAGTGCCATTACAGGGCCCTGACTGAAATTACTCTCAGCTTACACAACTGCAAATGAGAAGGTGATTTTATCAGCTGTGAAAACGGCACACAGAGGATGCATAGACAGATGCAACTCAACTTTAAATGTGTGATGTTTCCACTAGCAGTTGGGGACCAGGTAAACAACAATTACTTGAGTTCTCTTTAAGGAGTTCTGCTACCATCTTTTTTGGTCTGATGCCTCTGGAAATAATTAACAAGCCCTCATAAATGACGTTTATAATATGTAAGTGCTGACGAACCCTGAAGTATACAGTAAGTCTCTAAAAGAAAGAAAATACATAATGAATGATGATCACCTACAACATGAATTACAGACTCTGTGCAGGGTAGCCTGATTCACGATTATGCAGTGCTTAAGGATCTGCTGCTGCATTTACATTTTCACCATAAGCCTTTTTGTTTTGTATCATCTTGAAATATAGATTAAAACTCCACAGCCAGATGATTAATTAAGTCCAAAAAAGCCCTTCATGCCTGATCTTCATGTACTGAAAATGAATGCAGTGCAGTTTTTACCCCAGGTGAATACCCAGCTCTGAATTTGAGTGAGACCCTAAGACTTTAGGACTGAAGCTTTTATTTATACAAAAAGTAGACTTCCTGGAACATCAGTTCTGTAACTTATTTTTGCTGGGTGAGAGAACAGATGCAATCGTATTTTGATATGAAGTCAATATGTTTCACAAATTCTTTAGATGCAATCTTTCATCTGGAAAAAACCATCAAATTATGGATCGCTGAGTGGAAAACTCAATGGAGGACAAGAGACTTAGACACAAAAATTAACCAATCTCTGCCCAAAGTGTGTGGTACTAAAAAGTCCCAAATGGGAATTCAAGGAAATTGACTGTGCATACCAGTATCTGGGCTGTCTGACTGCAAAAGCTGATAAGAACAGCCATACTGCCTAGCACAGGAATAGTTTTTTAAACTCTTTTGGAGAACTGAATAATGTGGCTGAATAGTGAAGCAGTGGTATGTGTTTTCCAACACCTTGTTTGTGCAGAGAAAATCTGTCTTCTGATAAATTATTCAAAACATAACTGCTGACCTATTTAAGTTTGAAAATATGTGTACTGTAATCAGGAACCATGTTTCTCAGCTGTTTGAACAGCTACACTCCAACTCTGGCATTCTTTAAAATGCCTGCACAAAACAGTAAATGAGAATAACTATGTCCAGTGAACCATCCTGAGCAGTAAATCTTTCACAGTTCTGGGGCAGTGTGTCAAAGAAATCTAGATGTTCCCTAAATATAGGAAAGCCTATTTAAGTATAGCTTGCAGAAAGTGTGTAAAAATACTTCCAACTTCTGCAAGTCTTTCCAATGTAACTTTAAGCATGACAGCTGTCCCATTCATGTTAAAGAGTTAATGAAATTTCTTCAATAATTTATCGAGGTTAAAGATTTTCTCTAAACAAATACAACTTCAGTGGAACTATTTAGATACTCAGACTGCCTTTCAACATGGAAGATTAAATAAGCTGTAGCATTTTGCAATTTTAATTTATGGTGCATTTTCCAGCATCTTCCCATTAGTTTCATTTTTAGGAGAATAGAAATCATGTGATCAGTAATTTTATGTAATGTGCTGTTTTATCCTCAGCCATTGCCAAGGAAATAGCACTAAACCTAGAAGCAATTGCAGTGCTCCAGTATTTGAACCAGAAACAATTACAGTATTAGTAATTAGTGTTAAAGCACAATAATATGCTTAGTTAAGGCAATCTTGCAAGCATGTGTGTACCTGATTAATCCCAGGTTCTGTATTTACATCCACAGAACTATTCAGTTAAATAGAGGATTGAGTTTTTCCGGGCACAGGACCTTCAATAATGTGTTTTGGACCTTCCATAACGTGCTTTGGACTATGTCTTGCACTTGCTTAGCTAAGTATTTCAGTGACTAATAGGTATTCCAAGTTTCAGACATATTAAGAAGGTCAAAAATACTAATTTATAACTAACATATAAGAATACTAATTTATAACTTGTCTGCAAAAAAGAGATAATTGACAGAATATTAAGAAAGACATCCTGGCCTGCTTATTTTGAATTCATCTGTCAAGATTTCACCAGTGCTATACAGGTGTCCACAGAATCAATCTCTCTATGTAATACAAAGTACATTAATACCACCACAATTGCAGAATCAAGTACACAAAATTTAAGAACACCTATGCAACACTGAGGAATTACGATGCAGTCTTAAATTTCATGCTTATGCTAATTTTTTCAGAACAATGACTTATAACAATATGACTATAATGTAGTTCTACTGATTTAATATAAAAATACCCTGTCTGTAGGACCCTCCCTTCCATGCGGCAGACGTGGGAACTTGCATGATGCATGAGACAGGGGATTCCGGCCAGAGTAAGGATTGTTTCAAGATTAAGGGGTTTGAATACTGCCTTGGAGAAACATCCGCCTCTACTACATCATGTGGTGGAATATATGTCATGTACACCGAGAGTGTCAAAAGGGGGCACTAGCTGTCTGTCTCTGTTTATGGATATTTAACTTACATATTTATAGGAAAGCTGGCTAGTCCTCACTGCTTCCGGAGCCAATGGGAACTGTGCTTTCAGCATATTGACATGTTCATTTTCTGGAAATCCAGGTTGTGGTCATTCACAAATAAATGGCAATTTTTGATTTCACAGTCAGTAAAAATAAATAATTAAGGCTTGTGATGTGCTCAGATATGACAATGGGCATGATCTGAAAAAGAAAGAAAAAAAATAAATCCATGAGGAAGCAATTGTGTTGCCAAAGACTTTGAGCACCATGCAGTAAATGAATACAAGCTGCTCACTGAACGGGGCAAGCATGGCCCCTCCACCCAGCTGGGGCAGAGTTAAGGGGGTCAGTGGGCAGAGGCACCTGGCTCTCAGAAAAATTCTGTTCCTGCACTGAACAGCAGAGAAATAAATAAAATATTGAGCAGTTGCTCCTGAACTGAACACTGTCCATTCTGCTCACTGAATCCAGCCTACACTACTGCCTCTGGAGTTTCATGCACGCAGAGAAGGTGCCGAAACAAAGATGCTCAAGAAACTTTCACACTGGAGTTCCTAACAAGAGTATATGTGCATTTTCCATCTTCAGCAACGTCATTCCAAGTTCATCTTCTCAGTGTCACAGCCAGAGCCCCAGATGCCATCATCTAGGATAGTACTGACACCAGCGTGATTCAACAGAAGGGCTCGAGCCTTTGGCTCCGCTGAGATTGCAGTCATTTTAGCTAATGCAATAATGGATAGCAATCTTAGGTTGTCATTCTCAGCTTGAATCAGTGCTAGAGAGGAATGGACACTTTACTAGCTTTTTTC
The DNA here is from genome assembly GCF_965638725.1 of Aptenodytes patagonicus. Taxonomy (NCBI): domain Eukaryota; kingdom Metazoa; phylum Chordata; class Aves; order Sphenisciformes; family Spheniscidae; genus Aptenodytes; species Aptenodytes patagonicus. The sequence goes on along the minus strand of NC_134955.1, from coordinate 60,061,686 downwards.
ACAGATATTTGTGACAGCAGAGAAATGATGATTCCCAGTTCATTTCCATGCACTTGACTGAAGCGTGCTCTCTTAAAAGCCTCAATTCTCCCTGCCGATTTCCCGTTCTCCCCTCTCCTCTCCGAATGGTCTTTTTTGCAACCTTATGTCTTAGCTATCTCATGGTCCTCATTTCACGCTCCTCTCCTCTCAGGCTGGATCTTTGCTCCATAAAGCCCAGTTCAAATCATCTACAGATTACATCTGAACTGCGTTTTTTCAAAGTCCTATAAGCAAACCCAATCTGGATAGAATTTCAGAAGAACAAGCATAAAACAAACACCATACCAAATTTCAGGTAGTTTGCAGACAACAAGTAACTTTTTTTTTTCTGCATAGGGGTCAAACTTGGTATTTTTCTTAGCCTTACAATTAGTTTTAGCTGAGATATTTCCAAGACATTTAAACTATACAGAATCATTGAAACATCATTTAGAATTATCAGTCGAAAGAGCTGAATGCCAGAAAAGCTTGAAGCAAGTGGAAGAATGTTCTTACTACAGAGGATAATTAGCATGGCTTCTTGAAATTTGCCACCTATTTCTGTGTTAACAGCAAATGCAAAAAAGCATCAAGATAAAAATAAATATATATGTGAATGTATTTACCCATGTAGAAATTTCTGGAACTGTCTTAGTAAAGAATTTTTGTAAAATTTGCTCGGACCAAATTTATTTCCATTCATCCATGAAGGGCCAAATCCTATAAATTTCTTTGTTTTGGACAGTTTACAGAAAAAAAAAAAAACAGATGTTGATCAGGCCAATGGCACTTGTGCCGTTTTTATCAAAGGTTGGTAATCATAAGATGCGACACACTCAATAAGTTATAAAAGTATATCCTAAGTTACTTCTAAAAGTTATATAGCTATCAATTATAAGATCCAGAAAGATGCCCTCCATGCCTTCTTCCTAACCCTACCTATATCACTGTTTGATTTTGATTAAACCTATCTCATTTCTCTTCTTTTTTTTTTTTTATTTTTTTCTTGTTATGACACAACTGCTTTCTAGGTTGTAAACTTTCTTGGACGGAAACCATATCTTACTGCTTTGAGTGGTACCTGTGCAACTTTCAGGTGAGTGTGTTCATGTTCTACTGCAAATCTGCATTTCAATAATAAAGGTTATAATTAGACAAATAATAATAGAAAGACAGATTGCAGATCCCTTACTCACAGTGCTGAGCTATTACTCATGTGAGCTGCTCCATGAAATCAGTCACCAACTGCATGACTCGTATGAAAAACTGAGCAGTTAGGACTCCAATCTGGTCCATTATCATTATGTAATGTTGCGCATTTGTGTAAAGCGTTCTAATTCAGAGGTCTCTTCAGTGCAAATGTCTCATTGAATACACCCTGCTGCAGCAATAGATTAACTTCCAAACTGCAACACCCCAGCAGGAGACAGCACAGCAGCTAGTATGAGGGGATGTATACAGTATCTAGTTAATTCTAATGTTTTTCTACGTTTAATCATCTAGGTCATCAACATTCAAATATTTAAGTGTAAGCTTCAACCTTTCCAAGGGATCTGCAAACGTGTGACAAATAGCAACGTCACTGTTCTAGTCTTCCCAAATTACACATGGTGTATCTTCAAGTTATACTGACATCCTTTTCCCAGCCACGCTCCCATGTTCCTGGGAGAGAAGCTGGCACGCTGGATGGAAACATGTAGGCTGGTTTAGGACATGAGTTGAACAACAATAGCTTAGACTGTCCATATAAATATTGCCACTTAGTCATACAGACAGATATGAACACTTTCTCTCTTCTATCGTGTCTGAGCCTCTGCTAACTCTGGTACTTCTACGTCCATGGCGGCACCCCTTCCTGTCCTGCTCCAAGAGATCTATGGCCAGGCTGCCAGCTATGGCCATCATCCTCACAGCCCTCCTGGTCATTAATACCCTTCCTCAAACGTTGCTCATGGATCAAAATTTTTATGAGTTTGAAAATGGCAAGAACGTATTTAAAAAGCAGATTATTTTCAGACAGGAAATAGCAGAGCTAATTAATCCAACAGGATGAATTAATCAATTGGCATTAAAAAGGATGCTTTTCATGTTAGAAACTGGTCATTCTATTTTATTTTATTTTTCATAATTGCTTGCTTGAAAATAAATGTTTTGTCTGTCACAGGCTTTTTTGGAAAGCAGCAGTGAGTCAGAGTATGGAGGGGTTTTTCAAGAGGAGCTTAATCTGCTGGATGGCTTTTTGGGCAGTGATTCATACTTGCCCACACAGCGCAGAACAAGAGCATCTCATAATTTTGGACTTTCAGTTTCTACTACAGCTAACAGGTTTCCAAATCTGCTTTACACTTTCTTGTAATGGTGGCTATTCTCACAGAAATTGCACCATTGTGCTATCAATACAGTGCAAATGCCCATATGTGTCTGATCGAGAAATAGTGAAAAATGGCCAGGGAGGAGGAATCAGTGTGTAAATGGTGAATTTTCTTTTCATTTTTAGGTACTCATTTTTTTTTTTTTTTCCTGAAATCAGTCACTAAAATGGGATTCTTTTTTGGTTGTGTTCTTTGGGATTTTCTCTGTTCCCCTTTATTTTACACTTACACTAGTGAGTACAATCAGCTAAATGTCTTCCAAGGTATTTTCCCTGAACCATCCCCTTTTTCCTCATTTTGATAGCTTTGAACTTTATCCAACTTTAGTTTTTTGAAATGTGCAGAGTAGAGAATCAAATAAATTAAAGGTACCCCTCAATCTACTTCAAGTGTTGCTGACGATTTGGAAAGTGAGAGTACAGAAGAGAAAGCACACTCCCCCAAACCCCAACTCTTAATATCAGATGTTTGAGAAAATTCAGGAGAAAAGGAAGAATAAGGAAAATGGAAGGAAAAGTACCCCAAAGCTGAAAAGGCATGAACTGGCAAATTTGACGATTTAGGATTTCAAAATGAAAAAAATGTTGAAGCAGATCTCTAAGTACTTGATTCATGCTCACAGACCTTGCTCCCAACGCCTCTCACAGATAATTAAATTGATTTTACAGTGAGCTAATAGTGATTTGACAGTGGCCTGACACAAAAAAGGGGCAGTACCTGTTATTCCTGCTGCCTGCCTTGTGTTGGCTTGGAGTCATCTTGCAGCTGGGAGGAGAATCTCATCACTTGGCTTATGCAGGTGACAACTGAGTCACTATGGCAATTTGTAGTTACACTGGCGTAATACAGTAATGAAATTTCTGGTGAGATTTAGAAAACAGATTGAAGACACAGTGACACAGAGCATAAAAGTGCACTCTAAAAGGGTCTTTACCTAACGCAAAGGGATATCAGGGAAAAGACTCCATTGATTCCCAATGAACAATCAGAGCGATGGAGAATGAGACAGCTCCAATTTAGAAACTCAGAAGATTGCCAAGCATCCAGGAACACATCTAGAAGAAAGAACAGACGATAATTCTCTCATACAAGAAAAGTAAATACAAGACAATATCAACTACATTTTCAGAAGTAACACTGCCAGTAATTTATAAAATGGGCACCCTGGCAGACCAACAAATGCAGCTCAGCAGACTGTCAAAAGGCAATCAAATATCTGAACACACGCACACACATACATCTAACTTAGACTGGTGACAATTTAAAAATTTCACTCTTTGCTGGCTGTTAGACAACGCAGGATTTGTTAAATGAACGTCTGTTGTCTGATTTCATTTCCCAAAGGACATAACTTTACAGAAATACTAACCCAATTTTCAAAAGTTATAATTCTCTACATGCAGAAAGGCCCACATAAACAAAGTAATGACCCCAGTCTGGACAGCTTTAGACTGGTGACAGGTTCTGCACTAACACTGGTTATCTTTCAGTTAATGACAAAGTTGGTCTCCCAAGCCACTTTTCAAAAGCAGAATAATTTCAGAGAAATACACGTATTGAATGCATTGTCCAAATGACCACTTGAGCTGCAGGGGGACCTTGATCAGGATTTACAGCCACGGATCAGAGAGAGAATCTAGTCCATGATCTCCATCTCCATTCAGATGTTGGTACAATATGTAGTCTAGGAAGCAAAATTAGATTATGCTCTGGAAATGGAGATGGAACCACTTCCCACCAGAGACCTGACTGGAAAGCACCCAGTGTACGTGGGGACTGAGAACTGTGTGGAAAAAATGCCAGTTTCTTTACTTCTTTTTTTTTCAGGTCACCTACAACTTTCTTTTGTTAAATAAAAGACAAAGGACAAAAAACTATAGCAATTGATTTCAAAAGCCATTTTTAAGAACATTGAGAATTTTAATTAAAAAGCCTTGTGACAAGTTTTTCTAAGAGTGGCCAAATATATTCTGTATTGGTCTGTGCTTGGTGGCTTATTTGAAAATTAATTAAATTTAAAATGAACTGTGATGGCAAGAAATGTGTCAGGTGTTGGTTGGCTGTCTTGGACAGAATAATTCATGCCCAGCACTCTGTTATTCTGCAGAAGAATATCCTTCCAAAACAACCAGGAGGCAAACCACCACTATCAGGTAGGGAAGTTTTATTGTCTTTGCTCTACGTGCATGTGTGCCACCAGTTTCCAGCATTGTCAAATCTATCATTCATAAATGCTAATCTCATTTTCAATAACATAAAAAAGCAGAACTTCAGCAGTTTCCTCTGGCCATGCAGTTTCTTTTTGCAAGTTTATGGAGGAACGTGTTAATTTCCTGAATAAGAGAATGTCCTTATCTTCCCAAGGATTGGGACAAAATGTGACACTGTCGTGGTTTAATCTCAGTCGGCAACTAAGCACCACGCAGCCGCTTGCTCACTCCCCCCCACCCGGTGGGATGGGGGAGAGCATTGGAAGAGCACAAGTGAGAAAAAACTCGTGGGTTGAGATAAAAAACAGTTTAATAATTGAAATAAAATGATAATAATAATAATATGATAATAATAATAATAATACACAAAGCAAGTGATGCACAGTACAATTGCTCACCACCCGCCAACCGATGCCCAGCCAGTCCCCGAGCAGCGGCCCCCCCGGCCAGCTTTCCCCAGTTTATGTACTGAGCATGACGTCACATGGTATGGAATGTCCCTTTGGCCAGTTTGGGTCAGCTGTCCTGGCTGTGCCCCCTCCCAGCTTCTTGTGCACCTCCAGCCTTCTCAGTCGGTAGAGCATGGGAAGCTGAAAAGTCCTTGGCTAGTGGAAGCATTACCTAGCAACAACTAAAACATCGGTGCGTTATCAACTTTGTTCTCATCCTAAATCCAAAACACTGTACCAGCTACTAGGAAGGAAATTAACTCTATCCCTGCCGAAACCAGGACAGACACACATAGAAGTGATCTAGTATTTTCTTGCTGTGCATTGTTAGCAGTGCAACTCTTTCCACTGAGCACAATACTGGTATGCTGCACTCAGCAGTGTCAGTTTTATAAAGCTATAATACACCTTACAGATTTCTAAAGCTTAGATGCCAGTAATTGCTGTTTCCATGTTCCTTGTGGCCAGCAACATTTAGTCAGAACTTATATAGTTAAACTAATATGCTCTGTAGTGTGTATACATTATTAAAGACTTCTTTTACATTTAATTAAATTTTTTGTTGTATTTTTAAATACCTTGATCATTCCTTTGATTTTTTTTCATATCAGAGATATGAGAATGAGCAGTGACTACACAACAAATCCCTTTGCCCTCAGTACAATATAATAAAAAATTCTATTGGATAGTATAAAAAAGCTGGATACATGAACAACGTAGTTGGATTTACTGAAAAACAGGAACGGGATATGTGACTGGAAATCTGTTTAATGCTCTTTATCAGCCAGAACACATACATGCAGGCTGCATTGCACGTGCACAGCAAGTACACTATGAACAGGTAATTAATGACCTGCAGCACAGAGGCCTGCAATGCAGAAGAAAAGGAGGCAGAGGCTACTGGTGCTCTGTTGCAGTGATTGGCAAAGAAACAAAGAGCTAAGATTTGGGGTGAAACATGTCCTGTTCCTGAGCTTTCTCAAGCAGGCATACAGAAGGTAGTGAAAGGAGGACAAAAACCCAATCCCCTTTCCTTTTCAGCTCTACATAAAAGATGACAATCACAACAGCAGAGAACACTTGCAGCTGATTCAGCTCATTCATCAGCCCTTGTTTGGGCTTAGACCCAACTCTCATTGAAGTCAAGGGGAGTATTTCCTTTGCCTTCTGTGCGGAAATGGATTGAGTCTTTCAAAGTCCTCTGGGAAAGCAAAGAGCTCTCCTTTAGCAAAAGCTGAAAATGCTCTTTCCTCAAGCAGCAGAAATGCTAAAGCAAGTGCATGTCAGACATCTCAAAGTGGTCTGACAGAGCTGCTATTACCTTCCCACAGCACACTGCACCTGGAGTGAAGCCACAGTAAAATGGGAAGTGCTTATCCTTCCCAAACATACAGCACCATCTATTATACTTTGTATAAAATGAAGCAATTCTCCCCTGTCTATCTGCACGAGAGCAGTGAGGCAGAGGTCTCTGGTGGCTCCCATGAAACTGAGGGGGTACTTTTTAAAAAAAATCAAACAGTAATCTTTATTTAAGGCAATTATTTGCAGAGCTCTGATTTCTTTGAATAAATCCAAGAAGAAGCAGTTTCTCTTGCACAATATTCCTTTCACACATGACTCAAAATAGTATTTGTTTTTCCTTTGGAGCACACTAAAAGTTCCTTGCTATCACAGAGTACTCACAAAACCCCTTTCACTGCTCAGTTCAGCTGCTCACTGACTTTAGACAGGCACAGGCAATAGCTTTTCTCAGCCATCTTACTTGCTACTGAAATACATAAGGGGGGTCCTACTTTCCCCACCAACCCCAGTCCACGTAGCAACAATAAAAAAAGCAGTTAAGACTTCCATAGGTGTGGAGATCTCTAATTTTTTTTTCTGCAAAGTTAACATCCTGTATGTGGAATTACTTTTTCTCACTGACAAAAAAATTACTTTTTCTGAAACAAGGCTTCTATTTTTTTCCCCTCCGTGCAGCAATACTAAAGCTCTCACAGGGCATTTGTGAACATATCTGTTCCTGTTCAAGGGCTTTCATGTGCACCAGCGTATCATCTAGGTATAATCAACATGCCAACAGAGACTTGCGGAAAGTACCCTTTCCATTAACCTTTTAAACATGACAGTCACATTGTGCAAATTGAAATCCATCACTTTAAATTGCCACAGGATTGTTTCTAACTGAGACAAAAGTCTCGTCTCTACTCTTTGGCTCCACTTACTTCTGACAATGTGCTCTGTAAGATCCCCGTCTGGAAACCAGCTATATTTACAACTACCTTGACCTTATTCATTCCTCTCACACGAAATCTGTTGCTGCTATTTTTCTTAGCTCACACTTAGGTCACCTCCAATCTCATATATGACTTAAGGAGCTTTTCTCCATGGCCCTTCCCTCTCCACTCCTGCTAACAGGGGAGATGGCTTTGAAGGCGTGGGTTCCTCATGCTATTACCTTTTGGTACACCAGCACAACGCAAATATCATTGTGGACAAGTTGGCAAGAAATTTTTCTATTTTCTACTCCATTTCTATACTGAAGAGGTCCAGGGAAGAGAGAGTGATTTGTCTCAGATAATATATTATCTCTGAAAAAAAAAATTCATTGGGTTTACATGATTCAATTCAATAGCATAATTTTACTGATTGGCAGGGAAGACAATCTCAAAGGTGAGAGCAGTTTGTCACTGCTATCTTAGGTGGCCAGGACAACAATGCTCCAGAATCTAACTCAGAAATTGAATTAGAAATGATACAGAACTGACTAATGTTTGATAAGCACCAAAATAACATGGTATGGAGCCTGTCATCATTGTGTTTTGGCTAGCTAAGAGCCGGGGGGGAACGGGGGAAGCGGCTACATAAACTGGCAGAGGACCTCTGGAGATTTGTACATTGCTGAGAACTTCAGGACGAAAGTGGCCAATGAACTCATTTATGCTGACCTGAGCTTGTAGCTATGGATGTACTGATGGAAGTCAAAGACATTCAAATGCCCACGGAAGAGACTGAAGAAACTGAGACTTGCGATTGCATGTTAGTCCTGAAGTACACATAGATGGAGGGCTTGGGGAAATGCATGACATTCCTGAGTGGCACTACCAAGGTCAGAAAAGGAATTGGTAATGGCTGAAAGGATTGGGCAGGATGACCACAAGCTCTCCAGAAATAGAAGATACCACAGAAATCCTGACCACATCGGAACTTGTGAGAACAAGCCATAACTGAGCCACTAAAATGAGTCACAGCTCTACTTCCATGCATGAGTAGCACCTTTTCTGCCGTTGGGCATGGAGTCTCTTTTCCCATGCTGAATCTTCCTGATAAATTCTGGCACAACAGAATGACCCAGAGGACGAGGAAAAGGCTGCTCCCACAGCAGGACAAGGCCTCTGACAAACTGAAGAACTGCTTTCCAGTTGATACAATGCACTGCCAAGTTTCTACAAAGGCTGCTGGGTCTTGCATGACAGTCAGATGGCTGGATGTCTCCAGAGGAGACCCAAATACACGGTGAAACCTTTCAACAAGAATCCATTTTTATAAGCAGCCCTCATGATAAGTTCACGATCCTTGCCCAAAGAAATGTGGGGTTTTTTTCAGAAGAAAGAAAATTTTACCTTGAGGACATGACCTGGGATGGGGAGTACAGCTAACGACTCCCATGCAATCTCCCTTTCCCCAAATGAAGTGGAGCCAGAAGAACTGGCTACACAAAAACAGTGGTGAGGTCTTGACTCTCTTGTGGAATAACTACTGTTTCCAAACCACTGTCACTGGTCGGGTAAGCAGGGAAAAAATCCTCACAGCTTTTCTGGAGTACACAATAACTGAGTCCTTTCAGGGCTGAAAAGAAGCCTGAAGCACTGCTTCTGAATTTATTCCCTTTCACGTTAAGAACTAGAGCTAATGCTTTGTGGTTCGGAGGGAATGGAAAGCCTGGGGGTGGTGATAGCTTGTGACAGCAACAGCTTCGGTTCTTCAGAAAAAAACCACAATAAAAATTCCTGCCCAAAAGGAATTGTTAATTTTTATACTTTGAAATGGGCAGTGATTAACTCTCTGAAACTTGGTTGATGTTACTTGAGTGAGAGCGGCATTGTTTTGGGATGTTAATGTGTAAAAATCCTTTAACACAGATGCTATCTGTATAGCTGCTTAGTTGAACTTCACCAGTTGTATTTGTTATGCTCTTTTATTTGGGATGTGTTGTTCAAAGTATCATTATTTTAATCTCTATCAGGATATTGAGCTGTACAATGGTATAGTGAATTGAGCAATTCCTGTTGAAACTGGTGGGTGGGTACAGCTACTTCTGAGGTTCCAAAGATATGAAACAGTTAACAATTAACAGTGAATTATCTATAGAATCTGAACGCTGTTATGATAACACTGTTGTGCTGAACGCTCACAACACAAGCTGTCACCATTAACACAGAAAATACATATTCAGAAGCAAGTTGAAGGACTACACTGAATTTTGTTTTCCTAAGGTGTATGTGCAAGAAATTATATAAGAAGCACCCAAAGACAGATGAAAAGGAAGTTGTCAAGGGAACATCAAGGAACACTGTCCTTGGAAAAGCCTTGTGATAATGGTGGGGCAGGTGAGGGACACTTTCCTATTTGAAACCTCCTCTGTTTAGGAAAAAGGTATACATAAACATAATTCAGTTGAAGGTGACTGGCAAACCACATATGGATTCACTATAACTGCAAGCAAGTTAATTTGTCTGTGATGGATAAATAATCCCAGTCACTAGTGACGTGAAGCATAGATTCATGTGATACTGAGTTGAACTACACAGGCCCTTTGTATAAATAACCAAAACTATCACAACCTTGGTGTGGACAAGTTGACATTAACCATTAGATTAATGGGTGAGGTCTCAAGAAGTGAATGTGGAGAGAGAAACTCAAGTTGTTTTCATACCCTCACTATTCACAAGAGCGCATATCCTGCAATGAAAGGCACTGCCTCCCAGCATCAGGGGTGTACATCCGAAAAGACTCAAACTCAGCAAATGGTCCCAGCTGAATGAAATATTTAAGATAAACACGTTCCTTAAGCTTTTTACTAAGCGTGGATAGACTTAACATGGCGCTAGGTATTTTTCTGAATCCAACTAAGGTGCCTGACTCTTCTTTTCTGTCTATGAGTCAGCTTGATCCCAGGGACTCTGTGTATTTCGGCTTTCTCTGAATGCAATGGAGAAAGGGGCTCCTCATCTGTAAACAATTTCCAAGAGCGTGATTCAAAAATTGGATCTTACACTATAATACTTATTCTTTTTTATACTGTGGCAGAATTGATTTACTGGATGTGAAAAATTGAACTGCCACCCCAGTTAGCATTTCCAATCTCTGATACTGTTCCACATTCATGACTCAGCCCCATGAAGAGAGCAAAATTCTTGTTTCAAGAAGGGCCTGAAGATTTCTGAAGTATTTTTTGAGATAGAAATGAAAGTCCACAATCCCAAAATTCTCCACAAAAGATATGACTGAAGGCATTTTGTTTTGAGTTGATCAGAAATGTTTCAACGAAGTTGTTTTTTTATTTTACTTTTAACATTGTAAAATCACATCTTACAAAGCAACAATGTTAAATAAAGTAAAGGAAAAATAAATATTTTAACTATTTTTTCTTACACTCTTCAAATACCTTTTCTGACTTACCTGAACTACACCCTGAGATTTTTTTTTCAAAATAATATCTAATCAAGCGTGATAGACTAAGCAGATTTGGATAGAAACACTTATTAGCCAGCTCTGTTTCTGTGAATAATCACAGAAACGTATGACAGGATTAAAAATAAGGATATTAAATGCCTTCAAATCTGTAACAATAGAATAAATGCCAGAACAGTTTTTCATTTAATCTAATAATATCACATCTATCACGTTTGTATTTTAAGTCAGACAGCAGGAGCTATTTTAAAGAACTTCTTTCAGCAACCGTGCTCCTATGTAGTGGGTGACCCTTTGTTTTGCAGACATCGCTTAGCTCTCATAAGTGACAGACACGCTCACATGCAATGGGATCACTGGGATGGCAATTTTCCAAGCGTTGTTCTCACCAGGTGAGGGCAGTCATATTCCTTAATGAAAAGCAAGCAGCTGTCACCCTGGGAGAAAACCAGATTGGCTGCCCACACATACAGCCAGAGGGATCCTGCTTGGCCTGAGCTTTGTGTATAGTAGAGGAAAAGAAAAATCAGAAACAAGGAAAGGGAAGAGAATATTGCATGAGCGTAATTTATTTGTGGTTTTTGTCTCGCATAGCCTGTCCTATATGAACATCAGTTGCTATCATTTTGGCGGAAGCGGGGGCACTGGGATAATATACATATTTATGTGCAAAACAAACATGGAAATGCAGTCATCTTTGTCCCGATGCAGTGAAAGACTGTAACATCTGCATATCAATAGCCGCAAATTTGATGCAGTCCTCAGTAGTGTCATTTCAGAGAAACTCAAGGTGGGGGGGGAGTTCTCAAGTCTTTTTTCCTATGGCACTGGCTTGCTTTATTCCTGTTTGCAATCGAAGGGCCAAATTCAGCAGAGCAGATGAGGACGATGCAGAGCGTACCCACCTGGGCCAGAAAACCTCACTGTGCTCTGAATGAGGGAGGAGAAACTCACCTTTGCTGGAGGAGAGAATGACTTGTCGCGGGAATTTAAAGGCAGGTGCTGCAGTCTGTTAGCTAGGCTAGCTTCTCTGGAGGCAGTGCTGAGGCCTTCTGGATCCCTGGGGAATGGGAGGAATGAGATCAATGAGTGCAATAACTGCTTGCTGCAAACTGTGTGTTCTGAACCTTGAGATCTCCAGCTCTATGACCCCTGCAATTGCTTGGGCTCCTGAAGAAAATGCACAACTATTGAATATCCCTGTCCTCACCTTCATCAGAATGAATTTGGCATTAATTTTGAAAGAAACCCAGTATTTAAGAGTTACACATTTTGCACTTTTCTAAATATCAGCTATTGGTAACTGTTGGAGACAGGGTATGGAAGAGGGCCAGACGGTCAATGGTAGTTCTTTCCTCCTTCAGGTTTCTTCAGCAAACCTGAAAAAGGAAAGTGTACTAGGAAACTGGCATCAGGCTGACAAAGTGTGAGCTTGTATGATATAGTAAAATATCTGCTTCCAGGGCTGCTAGTAAAATGCCTACTGTGAATGCACAGGAAAGAAAACAAGTACCACAGGTGCTGCAATGCTCAAAGCATTAAAAATATTTTTATTGGGTGGGAAATAGGTCAACAGAACTGACAGTTTTTGTCATCACTCTTACACTTCCCTTGTAGGAATACTTTTTAAAGTCTACTGGGCCAAAAATTAAGCTTTTACAAAAATGTCAGGCCCATTTACTCAGTCCGATGTTCAAAGGATTTCCCCCCCCCCTAAGTCTTATTAATATTTCCTTCAGTCCTCAAATTCTAGGAAATTAACAAGCCTAGTGTATGCATGATAATGAGAGAAATTCATCCTGCAATGCAGAGGAGGTTACTACTAGTAATTTATAATAGAATTAATAACTATTTATCATTGCAAGTAACTATGTTTCACCTAATAGGGTAAGTTTAAAATTGAATACACCTTCCACAGAATAATGATTACTCATGTTGATGAAAAAACCAACAAAACAGTTGGAAAAGGGAGTTCCCAGCCAAGTCAACAACATAATCCTTTCACATTGATATGTTTCAGTCTAAAATAAAGAACTACATAAATCCCTTTTGAAAGCTGAACCAAACAAATGGCATGTGAGCTGCTTTTAAATGGGCAGAAAAAAAAAGCTGAGAAGTTGTTTTGAGTCAGTTTGCTTGCACAGCTCTTTGTTTCTCAGTGGGATAACTGAAAAGGCATCTCCTCTTCCTGTGTACGTGTATGTATTCCTCAGAATATTTCATAGTACAGTCATATGTATTCTTGTTTGTGTGGCTTTGTTTTTTTAAAGTCTTACAACAAGCAGATTTCTATGAAATAGCTTTTTCTTACTGACACTGTATTCATAAAGACATCTATCAGCCACAGGCATGATGCACCTATATCAACGGTAAGCAAACATTATCATCAGTATATTTCATTTCCAACTCCTTCAAATAGAATCAAAGAATAGTTTGGGTTGGGAGGGACCCCTAAAGGTCATCTAGTCCAACCCCCCTGCCATGGGCAGGGACAGCTTCAACTACATCAGGTTGCTCAGAGCCCCGTCCAACCTGACCTGGAATGTTTCCAGGGATGGGGCATCCACCACCTCTCTGGGCAACCTGTGCCAGTGCTTCACCATCCTCAGCATCAAAAATTTCTTCCTTATATCTAGTCTAAATCTACCCCCCTTTAGTTTAAAGCCATTCCCCCTCGTCCTGTCGCAACAGGCCCTGATAAAAAGTCTGCCGCCATCTTTTTTATAAGCCCCCTTTAAGTATTGAAAGGCTGCAATAAGGTGTCCCCAAAGCTTTCCCCTCTCCAGGCTGAACAACCCCAACTCTCTCAGCCTTTCTTCACAGGAGACGTGTTCCATCCCCCTGATCGTTTTCGTGGCCCTCTTCTGGACCCGCTCCAACAGCTCCATGTCTGTCTTATGCTGAGGGCTCCAGAGCTGGACGCAGTACTCCAGGTGGGGTCTCACCAGAGCAGAGTAGAGGGGCAGAATCACCTCCCTCCACCTGCTGGCCACGCTGCTTTGGATGCAGCCCAGGATACGGTTGGCCTTCTGGGCTGCGAGCGCACATTGCTGGCTCATGTCCAGCTTTTCATCCACCAGTACCCCCAAGTCCTTCTCAGCAGGGCTGCTCTCAATCCCTTCATCCTTCAGCCTGTATTGATACCGGGGGTTGCCCCGACCCAGGGGCAGGACCTTGCACTTGGCCTTGTTGAACCTCATGAGGTTCACACGGGCCCACTTCTGGAGCTTGTCCAGGTCCCTCTGGATGGCATCCCATCCCTCTGGTGTGTTGACCGCACCACTCAGCTTGGTGTCACCTGCAAACTTGCTGAGGGTGCACTCAATCCCACTGTCTATGTCATTGATGAAGATATTAAACAGTGCCGGTCCCAAGACGGACCCCTGTGGGACACCACTTGTCACCGATCCATGCAAATAGGATTGCATGATGACACTTGAACTGTTCAGATAAATCAGATCCTTTTTTTTTTTACTTCCCTTTTATTTGACAGGAAACAGCAGACTTTCTACTTGATTTTCAAAGTTCTGCATTGCATGGCAGCTGCACATTACAAACCTTATTGAGCAGTAGCATCTAAAAATACTTACATTTAAGAGACATTTTTTTATTATAAAGAATGCATTCTCTTTCACCTGATTTTATTACTGAATAAGGGAATTCTGCTGAAACTTTTGCTATACTTGAGCTTTAAAAAAATAGGATCCGCAGAGCTAACTATTGTATTGCCATTTCCACGTGCTCTAAATTGTTATGAAGCTGTTACAGGTTTCATTTTTATCTTCTAAAATGTTTGCCACATCTCTAAGAGTGCAGAGGGAACCTAGCCATTTGTGTTCATTTCCAAGCAGATCATAGCAGCAAAAAGAAAGATACACATCCCTTGTTATCTTGCAAAAAGACTCTTTGCTTTCTCATGTTGATCTAGAGGTAAAATGTCTTGGACTGAAACACCCATCTTCCCCTTCCATATGAGACAATACCGTATGGTCTGTGTTGTAACAGGTAGATGTGTTTACAATAATAGCCAAGGATCTTTTCTGGAGAGCAGAGCCTGAGCTCCAGCTGCCAGAAATGCTACATCTCAGGGAGGAATTTGAAGATTTGACCTGCTATTGGTACTTATTCTCCTGGTGACATAACACACCATCTGCAGCCTTACAATCAAGTTTACAGCAAACAAATGTTACAAAAAAAGGACTCAGTTTAGGTGAGGAACAAGCAACATGAACAAACCACTTCTGAGCATTAAAACTCCTGCTACCTTGCAAGTGTCCGTAGTGATAAAGAATAAGGAAGCAACTTCAGTTTTTACAGTACAGTTTTTAACGGAAAGGCTTTATAGGCTTTTCCATAAGATGTTGGAAGGTCTTTAATATGCACTGTTGAACTTCTTTTTGAAATACTATGTACGCATTAGAAACAGTGCTATTGTAGTAGACATCTTGAAAGATTATCTTCTGTAGAACAGTGGAGGGTATGGATAACCTTATCTTTTCCTGCGGAGGCTGTCTCAATTGCTACAATTTCAATTGCTACGATTTCAATTGCAGTTGCACATCGGGAGGTACTGTGACTCAGAGGCATCCCTTACTGCCCAATTCCTATTTTTCTTCCTTGCACCTGAAGTGTTAGCAGTAAGACAGGACAGTTTGGGTGCTAGCTTCATTACACTGACTTGGAAGGAAGAAAGAGGAAGGGATATAAGAGCTAACTTGCTGCTATTAGAGGTCTGAAATCCATTGATGCTTTACTTTGCTTCTCCAGGAAGGAAAAGGAGATGCACAGATCCTGCTGCAGACACAAGTATGGAGTGGGAAGACTGAAGGAGAGAATTTCTTTGCTATTGCTACTTTGCATTAGTAGACACTTCAGGTTATAACCGAGCCCTTTAGTTATGATCATGTCTTCTGAGTAGCGGATGTGAGCAGAACCTCAGTAACTCCAGTCAACGCAGTCCACTTCCCTCAGGTTGAGAAAAATGTTTTTCCATGTCCTTACTCTGCGCTTCAGGGAGATTCTGCAATTTCACTGCCTGGAGCCAAAGTCCTACTGCACAGCTGAGAAGCTTTTAGTACCTTGTTACTCATTCCAGAGAAACAGGCTGGATTTGCTGATGGTTTCATCATGTCATGGTAAATATTTCACTGCCTGATCACCTTCAGGCCTCATTTGACTAGACCAAGGTATTAGTTTTTGCAGTGCCAGCTGCAGTATAACCTCATTGCTACATGGGTTGTAATGAAATGCATCTCTTTTTGCCCAACATAGCCTAATACCCCCATAGTAACCAGATTAGACCCCCCCCTTCTGTCAGCTCCTGCAGCGTTAACCTTCTCTCTCCCTCTGAGTGGATTTTATTCAGGTGTTTTCAGGTATCTAAAATTCAATTAAATGGCCAGACAAATGCATCTTTGGTGAAGAGGGGTGGGAGCTGTGGTTTCCAAGCAGGACTGGAAGGCGTTTGGCAATCATTACCAGAGCATAACTGTACCTTTTTACTGCAACTTCACACTTCAGTTGCCTCTACAGTTAAGTCACAAAAAGTCATTACATCTGTCAGACTAGTTGCTGAGTATGCACAAGTGCGATGCTTGTTACTGTGGAGTTAATCAGGTGTACAGGGGAGTCCTACTCAGCATCTGGAAGGAGAAAGTATCATCTGGCATTTTCTCTCAGTAAGATCTGAGCAACTCATGCACCAGTTGTTTATATAATCCCTGCTCTTTCTAACTGCATAGCTATACTTAGCCACTACACCTCCAAATTATGGCTTCACTGCAGTAATGCATTTCATGATGACAGAAGGAATTCCAGCCTTCATGCTAAAAAGCAGTAACTTTCTTTGACCAGACCTGCACACAGAGCAGAGGATTTCTGGAAATGACATTTTCCACATCCTGAGAGCTTTGTCATCCATCCAAAACCAAGGAAGCGGGAGTTAGCAGGGACGTAAACATTTTTCAGTGATTTCACATTTCTTCTGCCATATATAATATATTAATGGCATCTCACTCATCACTGGAGAGCAGCATGAGAGAACAGAGTACATAACGCACAGGTAAACTTCCTTCCTTTCTGTTTTGACCATAAAGGTTGAAATTCAGATGAGTGTAGGGGAGTGGGTCCCGAAGAGCTGTTTCAACAAAAAGCCATGGAGAAGTGACATGCATTTTGTGTGTTCGTGCCTGGGGACAGACAGAAGGCTGGAGAAACTGCAAATCCTCCCCAAGGACAGACTTTTCAGTGACCTTTCAAAAGCAGCATGCTGTTTTTCAGAAATGGTCTTATATCCACATTTTGTTCTCTTCAGTACTTCCAGACTGAAAACACAGTGGCCAAGCAGAGGAAAGCTGCAGAACAACAGAGACTGCTCTTTTAAATCCCCACAGGGCTGCAGTTTGCCTCCAAACCTGCCTGCAAGGAAGGTCCATGCGCATTATTGAGCCCTTAAGTTTTTTTTCAAAGAACACACCCATATTGATAATAGCAAGTTATAATCCCCTGTATAAGTTTCCCATCAAGAGTTTGATTCTGTCAGAAATCTGCCAGCTTGCAAAAGTCCTCAATAACAACCTTGACAAAAGCCGGCGGTTCTGACAGCCAGTCTGTCTCCCTGAGTTCTCCCACACACCTGTATACATCTATATATATACACATAGAGCAGGAGGGAGAGAATATAAAATATCTCCTAGAATTGCTTGTCCACCTCTCTTTGCCACTGGACAAATAGCTTTTTCCCACAGAGTCTTTTATATATTATCTCCTTTTCGTCAAGCTTACAGAGAAATACTGGAGAAAAATGAAATATTGAAGGGCTAATCCTTTATTTAAAAAGCTACCAGATATAAATGGTTGGCTGTGACAATTTATTACCAATTCTGGGAAGATTGGGAAAATAAATGTTTCATATCTCTTTGCAAGTGACAGATGAAAGGAGTAAAAGACTTGTCAGCTCTGGAGAGCTGCAACTTCTCACTTTCTAAAAGAAAATTCAAAAAATATCAGAAATTCAGGTACTTCCTTGCTTAAAGATCACTGCTGATACTTTTCCAGGAGAACTTTTATCTATTCTTTCTGTGTTACACCCACAAGAGAGCATTAGGATCTTAGATTAACTGTTAAGTGAAAAGGTCAGCATAATCACAGGTTTGTAGTCTCAGGTCAAGAGACAGTCTTCTGAAGGCACATAACACCTCATTTTTTCCTCTGCTTGCCCAAGTTCTTAAAAAAATTTTTGGGCCTTGAACTACTTAGCCTGCTTTCCAGAACAGCTGGCTAAGTGGTGGCACCTTTTCTATATATATCTATTTCTACCACTTTATCAGATATTTTCCCTCATTGCAGCCACTCTTCCCCTCTCTCCCCTCTCCTTTTTTCAAACAAAACTACTAGTCATGCTTAAAGAAACAAATAATAAAATACCAGTCCTTGCATTTGGCGGACAATGTTCTAACTGAACCCATGAAAAGGCATAAAAGACCTCCAAAGGAGTAAATTACACTCTTGAAAGACAGCATGACGAACTGCCTCTGCTGTATCCAAGACCAGACCAGCAGCCATACTCTTTACATTAGAATCAGGCTAAGAGAAATAATTACCTGGTAGGGGGTATTTGGAGAACTTATTGCTGAGTGCCTGCTCTGTAAAGCTGTTCCACACTTCCTTGCTGCAGATGGACATCTGAAGAATGGTTGAGAAAAGCCATAATTTCAGTGTCAATCAACTGCCCTGCTTGCATGGCTCTGAGCAGCTCAGCATGCAACAGACAAGGCAGAAAGTCCCCTCACAACATCTACACAGCAGGTCTGATTACAAATATGTTGCTTCACATATGAACTTCTTCAGTATAATTTCTAAGGAATGCCTGATACAGGACTCTCTGTTTTGCCAGAGACAAGTAATTAACTGGGACACCACAAGTGGCATTTTGCAAAAATTATTTGGATATCGCATCCATGGTTAAGCTCGTGTGGCCACTTCCATTTTCTCTGTCTACCTGCCTAAATGCACACATAAAACACAATGGTTTCTTAAAATCTATTATTCCTTTTAAGATGACTGTTGGCTTTTATGCCATTGTTGGTGTGCATCAGTTTGAACACAATCAACTGTTATGATCCTGCCTTGTGGTTTATGGTGCCTCTTTACAGTAAAGAGAAATAACATTCTTGTTCTATTTTCACACTGCTTCCTTGTTCTGAGCCTCCTCCAGTGTTCAAATACACATTCAAACCTGCTCAGATCTCAATGTCGCTCTTTGTCAGTCATACTGATTTTCATAGACAGGCAAGCAGGTGTGTATGGGTCCACAGATACCATTTTTCTGCATCTGCTCTCCTTGTGTTATCCCAGAAATAAAGCGATCTGGATTTGATTGGTGAGAAAAAAACAGAGTTCCGTTAAGGAGAGCCTATACACTGGGTCCTGCATCCTTGAGAAGGGGAACCTTGAGCAGATTGGCATAATGATGCCAGTGAAGTCCCACAGAAGCTTGTTAACATCTTCCTCAAACTGGAGGGGCTTTACAAGAAATGGGGTGGGCTTTGGACTTCTGTGTGAGTATTAAGCTAATTTCAAGGCTAGGAAGACTAGTCAGCTTTCACAGGCAGACTATTCTCAGCAATGCTCTTTGCACCATCCTCTTAGCAGCCTGAAAACCTCATCGGTAGGTTATATTTTAGGTAGAAATCAGTAGGTGTTTGTGAAAGTAAATGAGCAACAAGGTGCCCTGGTCTCAAGTAAAGATGATGCAAAACAGAACTAGATCTCCTGTTGCAACGGTATGACCCTCTTCACTCCCTGAAGCCAGAGAAGGCTTTTCCCTCAGTTACTCTGCTAGAGACGTGTTTATGAAGCTTGAAGATGGAAGTCATTGTCCTTCACATGGAGGTCTTTACAATAGGCAGACTGACCTGTACCAAATGAGTTATACCTCAGATAGTCCCTAGATGTCCTACTAAACAAAGCTGTCATCTAATTAGACTACATCCCTGTATCCAGGACAACACACAGTTGTTACAATGGCCCCTGCAGAGCTGGCAGGTGCTGCAGCATGGGGACTTCACGGCTGCTCTGGTTTCCTTCTTTCCTCTCGCAGTTCTAAAGGCTCTGAGCGTCTGACATGGAGGTTTGCAGAAGACACTGACTTAATTAAATGGAAGTTGTTCCTGTAGAGCAATGATAGATTATTTAATTCTTTTTAGTTATAGCTGAAAGGGGTTACAACAGCCAAAAGAAAATATAGGACATCGAGCTCTTTTCAGCTGAAGTTTTTAGATCATGAGTATTTGTGCACTTAACATAGGAAACAGTAAAAAACCCATGGTTCTAGTCGAGTTACACCTAAATTGAATTCTCACTGTAACTGAAATAAGGTGAAGTGTGTTGGACTGATAATCCTGAAGTAAGAAGATGAAAGCTAGCAGCAACCTCTTTGTACACACATATGCATTACAATTCCAGCGTAGATTTCTTGCTGTTCTGATCAAGCCCAAAAAATTAGTTGCCTTAAAAAGATTTACAGTGTTGCTATGCTCTGAGTCCATCACAAATTGCTTTGCCCAGTCTGCTAGATGCTTCTTTCAGTTTTCAGCATTAGTATCTGGAGTCAGTCTATTCACCACTGAATAATACTAGCAGGTTTTTAATTCCAAAATTCATTTCGAGTCAGCACTTGCTGAGATTTTTGTGTGGCTCACCAACAGTCAAACCCAGGGGCTCAAACTGTGATAGAAAAATGAATACAGAAAATGTCATGAAAGCTGCCAAAAGAAAATTCAATCTCAAGTGAGTATTGGCAGAAATATAGTCTTTGTCATTATAAAGAGGTACTGTGAAAGCTGTTTTTGCCATAAAAGTTTTCCAATGTAACAAAAGTAAAACTCACAACAAAGGCCCTTTAATTCATCCAACCAATGATACACAACGTGCTACACAAATACCAACCAAAGGCAAAAACCTAAACAAATTTCCAAATACATTTTAAAGTCCCTATTTTATTCAAAACCAAGAGAAGAGTGAGATAATCTAGGTAGAAAGGCTGCTCTCAACTACTGAAATTATGTGGAAGGAGTTCATATTCTCTGGAGATAAGCAAAAGTATCATTTATTAATTTTTACAAATATTAATTTTATAGACCCCTATTGGTTTCATTGCTGTTAAAATAAACAGACATAGGCTTATTGGAAAACACTAAAAATATGAAAAGGATGCAAAAAGATCTCTGTTTTTCTGCACAAACCCGGGTTTATTTTGTGGTTTGTGCCATCAACCGGCTCAGAGTAGATAGCAGAGGCTAAATTTCTGGAAGACATTGGTAGCCTCCCCTCACTGACATTTTCAGTGACAGTAAAGCAACAGAAAGACAACTAGAAAGGCAGTTCAAGTATACAGGAGACCTCATAGACCTGGGATATCCATTATGTTTTCTTCTTCAACACCATGTGCCATACCAAATCAAATGTTTATTTTGAGGAGATGGACTTTTATTTGCATTGCTTCCTCTTTAGCTCTGTTTGCAGAATGAACCTGTGGCTCTTCCGTTTTGAAGGGGGAGAGCCAAAATTTAAATTTGCCCTTGAGCAATTTGTGGGTGAACTCAGATTCCTGTTTCAGTATTTCTGGAGAACTTGCACCCAAGGATCCTACAAATTCTCCATGGTGAGCCCTGGGCACTAATTTCCCATCTGAGAAAAAAATTGTGGAATACGTAGGAAATACAATGGACAAGAAGAATCTTAATACTTGTGAGTACTTCACAAGTATAAGCAAGATGACCTAGGCAACTATAGGCTAGTGAGTCTAATGTCAATCATGGCCAAAATAACGGAACAGTCATTTAGCTGATAAAGGACAGGAATGTAGTTAGTGTGAATCAACATCCTTTAATAGAAAATAGTATTTCTAGAACAAGTGTGATTTCATTTTTTAGGAGAAAAGTCTGATGTACATAAGCAACTACAAAATACACCTCACTTGTTAAGCTGCTTTTCTACATTACTGCATTCTCTTGAAAAAATAAGAAAGCTCTCCACAGTATTGCTAAAGTACACACTAAGTGAACAAAGACCATGGAAGTGGCAAACCTCAAAAAGTAGCTCTCAAGGAAGAAAAAAATGGAAATATCTTTAATGAGGTCCATCCCTATACAGGTTGCCCCATTCCTGAGCTGCATCAAAAGAAGCGTGTCCAGCAGGTCAAGGGAGGTGATTCTGCACCTCTACTCTGCTCTGGTGAGACCCCACCTGGAGTTCTGCGTCCAGCTCTGGAGCCCTCAGCATAAGAAAGACATGGACCTGTTGGAGTGGGTCCAAAAGAGGGGCACGAAAACGATCAGGGGGATGGAACACGTCTCCTGTGAAGAAAGGCTGAGAGAGTTGGGGTTGTTCAGCCTAGAGAAGAGAAGGCTTCGGGGAGACCTTCTTGCAGCCTGTCAGTACTTAAAGGGGGCTTATAAAAAAGATGGGGACAAACTTTTTAGCGGGGCCTGTTGTGACAGGACAAGGGGGAATGGTTTTAAACTAAAAAAAGAGTAGATTTAGACTAGATATAAGGAAGAAATTTTTGACGCTGAGGATGGTGAAGCACTGGCACAGGTTGCCCAGAGAGGTGGTGGATGCCCCATCCCTGGAAACATTCCAGGTCAGGTTGGACGGGGCTCTGAGCAACCTGATGTAGTTGAAGCTGTCCCTGCCCATGGCAGGGGGGTTGGACTAGATGACCTTTAGGGGTCCCTCCCAACCCAAACTATTCTATGATTCTATTAGTTTCTGAGCTTAGCAAACTTACATAAAAGAAATGTTTGCAAAATATAAAAAATGGCAAGTAGAGAGCACTCTGGGTGACCTTAACTGCATTTAAGTTCTACCCATTAAAACAAAAAAAATGTTTCCTCCAAATGAAAAGTTCTTTGTCAAAGAAGGGAAAGGCAGGTCCTGTCTGCAGAAGGGGACACCATGGCTGAATGCTGTGGTTGGAATAACATGTTGGGTAACAGGGCACACAGCAAGTGGACGACATGGCTGAATACTCCATCTGGAGACATCCAAAAAAACAGCTTTGCAAGGATGGAGCATATAGTTAATTTGGGAAAAAAAAAAAGCTGTTCATTTCAAATTATAGAAGTGGGGAAATGCAAGTGCCTCAGTATTGTAGTGGACAATCACAAAACTCATGGGAGCACTGCAAAAGTTCTTCAGTACTAGGGGTCACAATGACCATATAACTCCAAACCATGCTGGGGTAAAACATACTGGGGAGCTTGAGGTGTTTTAATTGAGTATCACAAAAAAGAACGTGCCTTCTCCCTCCGCAGAGAACTGGCAAGACTAATGCTTAGCCCTGATATGGTGTTCATGATTAAGAGACCCACAAAAAAAGGATTTAAACTAGAAAACAGCTGTATCATAGGAAAATACAGAAGATATAGAAAGATAACTTGATTACAGAGTATGAAGTTCTCTGGGAGAAAATATCATGTATTAAAAGGCTATTCCAGCTCCCCCCCCTCCAAACAAAAGCAAGGGGGAGGGAAAGCTGGACAAATTTTGTTGGGTTTTTTTTCAGTCAAACAAGAAGTTATGCTTAATACGGGGATAACTGAGTGAAAGCTAATTGCTTGTGTTATAAAGGAAACCAGGTGATATGGTCTAATGATATCTTTGGTCCTTAAACTTGAGGACTATAAGTCTGCTTGCTGTTTTCTATTCCTCCCAATTACTGAACGATCCATCCTGAAGAAGTAAGTTTTCCTCTCATGGTTGCTCTTCTCAGTGCTTTTTTGCAAAATCTTGAAGAATTTCCCCAGGAATAGGTCCCTTGTTCTCAGTGAAAAGTGATTTATACTGTGAATGCCACTTCAGAATCAAAAGTAGTAGGGAGTCAAGTTCATTAAGCTATTTTGCCCCATTGTCAGTACGCTAAGCAACAGGCATCCCCATAAACTAGAAAATAGCCATTGAAATGGACAAAGCTGCGGTTACAAATAGAAGGATTAGTTGGAGGCAAGGAGGCTAGGCAGAATAAAGGCCCCTTCACTAAAATACTATGCATTTGAATTTCCAATATTATTGGATCCGGGACAAGAAATCCCATTCTCTGCACAAACCTACAATCTATGCCACTACAGCAGTGAGCATTACTGCTTTCTTCTACATTTTTAATGTCATTTTTTGCAATCAGAGTCTGAGACAACTAGGCTGCACATCTGAAATGCATGTTGCACATTGTCCAGAGCCAACAGCTGGATTTTCAGAAATAGCTGTATATAAGTACAAATCCTTCCATTGTAAATAAACATGAAGGGCCTCAGAGCCACTGAACACAGAGGCAGTATAATACATGCAAACATTTGAGAGGCACATTAATTTCTGAGGCTTGAATTCAATTATGCATTACTATTTTGACACTAAGACGTCAGTACAAAGTATCAATGCTATTATTTGCACTTTGTTACAGAAATATTTCTGCCTAATGAATCCTCCTTTATTCAAGTCTTACCTCTCTTACTCCTAGATGGAGGTACAGTGCAGATCTAACTCCTCGCTACTTGATTGTTTACCCCTATTACTAGTCAAAGCACCCCATTATACACAGTATCAAACTATCATGTGAGTCATCTGCTTGAAATAAGAGAGGCTTGATAGACCTGAGCATACCACAGAATGCTTTCATAATTCTTTCTTTGCAAGCTTTCTCAGGAGCACACAAATTGCCATCTTTATTAGAGACCAGCAAACATGTTTGGATAAAACAAGAGTCAATGCATGCTATCACTTGAACGCCAAACAAAACTAAACACAAGCCTTTATACCGATTATAAAAAAATCAAGGCATTGTTCCTTCTAAAGAAGAATATTTACATATCTGCAGTTCTTGTCTGGGAATAAACAGTATTTTAAAACTTGTCCCAAATCAGACAGTACTGGCAAGCTCCTTAGCTAAGCTCGGATACTTTACAAGCATCTCAAATCCAGTGAGACTTCTGATGTCTAAACAAATGGAAACAAATCTCTATATGCTTTGCTGTGAATATTTCATCTGAAAGGATCCCACATGTTTGCAGAGCAAAGCTGTCTTCCTTGTTCCCTTTAACGTTATTTCTTAGATAAATAAGGATGTGCTGCCATGTTGAAGAAGAAATGCAGAACCCGTGCACATATACTGCACATGTAAATGATGATCAAGAGCTCATGAGCACACACATACCTTGGCATTAATGACAACTGAAATAGGGAGTATGAGATCAAGCATCTTATCTAGATGCAGAGTGACCAAAAGAACTCCATCAATATGAACCCAAGCTATACTCTCTTGAGGCTAAAGATTAGATGCCTAAAAAATGCCAGCTGAGCTGGCAAGTCTGAATGGTTACCTTACGGATCCCAAACAGGAACAGTCATGGATCCACAGCCCTGCCCCAGCTGCAGAGCCTATTTCACAACAGAGACCTGATCATGTACAGTGCTGGAATTTCCACAGGCAAATACCATTGTTCCTGCAGCAAACTGAAATGTGATTGAAATGTGGTAGATATCTATCTGTCAGGCACCCAAGAAAAGCAATAGCAAGGCACAGGTAGGCTTTCTGTACAGTTATTGGAACTGCATGTTAACTTCATTTTTTCATAGCTCTAATAAGCGTGGTTACACCAGGCCCTCTCTTTCTCACTCTATATTTCAACATATCAGTCTTTTCCGTTTGGCTTTACAACTTTTTTCACCCCTTTAGAAAAAAACTTTTACGCTTATTCTTTCATTACAGATGGAGACAGCTTCCCAGGCACCACTATGCTCTTTAATGCAAAAGTCACATCCTGGAAACATCAGTCAATATTGGCCTTTTCAAGAGCACCCAAATCCACTGCTGTCAAGCATGTGGGATGCTCACAGTCAGCTCTTCTGTCCTTATCACCCACTCCTTCCAGTCCAGTGACCTTTCCGGCACAATAAAAGCTGCCAACATACTGCAGACATGGTAAAAGTATGCAAATGCCAAGTGCTATTAAATGTGCCCATTGTCTGTTGAAAGACACGTTACTGCTTTCTCTCCGTCACAAGAAATCTCTTAGATCCTTGTGCAAATAAAGACAACTTGAGGTTATATTGATTTACATTCCTTAAATTCAAACAAGCCTTAGGAATATGTTTAAAGGTGGTATGACTTCTTTAGAAGCTTGCAGAAGATGTTTGAAGTGAGTACATGCTTTGTAGATCACATGGATATCATAGTCATTTCAAAATATTACGGCAAGGGCTTCCAAAGGGAACTAGCTGTCCTACTCACTGGGACTTCTGATGACAGCTGGACATCTACTCCCCTTTAGGTCTCAGAAAATCATAAAGTCCTAATGAAGAGGCAATCAAAGTCTTTTAATGTGAATTTATAATTTATTGCCTTCTTATCATACAGCTGACATGAAAGAGTTTTAGAAAGAGAACAATGACAACCTTTCATGCAGCCGAAACTTGATCTCAGTTGTATCAGAGTGCCGGAGAGCCTTTTAACAAGAAGAGAGGTGGAATTAAAGAAGTGATTAATGCCCACTGGTTTCACAGTCAGTCTGGTGAAACATATTTTGCTAGCAGGTCAGTCAAGAAGTAAGATTAGTTTTAGCTCAGGGTTCTCTGTGTCTCCTTTTGTGATAATATCTATCACAATAATATCTAGCTATTATCACAATATAGATATTGTGATAAATATCTATTTATCTACATTTTCATTTACCCTAATTAATTGATATTTCTAGTGTAAACTTTAATAAAGTTCTACAAATATTGCCAACTGAGTTTGGACCTGATGTCAGTTTTCCTCCATACAGCCACATAAGTTTCCAGAGTTTGAATATTGACAAGCCACCAAGAACAAATACAAAGACAAATTAAAAAATAAAATAAATAGAAAACACTGTCTCCTACAGAAAATTGTAAGACTATTGTGAGAAGCTGAGTCTTGAACCCAAAGATTAATGCATAAAATCCAAATTTTAGAGCATCTAAACAGTATATTCCTGTCAATGTCACACAGCAACAAAGATGAAACAAATCTTGGCTAAACTGCAATAACATAATAAGTGTAGAAATTGTACTTTCACCTACACATCAGGCTAACTAATTCACAACTACCACATTTGGCCTGATAAATATGTAGTCACAACTCAGTGCTGACACCTATACAGACTACAGCTTTTGTGATAATTTAACTCCTTGGATCTCCAGCCAGACCCATTCTGGGTGAAGAGAACTGTGTGAAGGACCACAGATGCCAATGGGAAGAGAGTTTTATTTTCTTTACACCTCCTTTACTTCAGGGAGTGTTAATGGAGTCTAAAGGGGAATGTGACTTTTTCTGAGGGAGTCAAAGTCTCCACAAAGAAACATTTAGAGAATGAAGGCTAGAACTCATTAATTAATACCTTTAATGAGAGGACAGGAGATAGCCTTAGATAGATATCTTCTTGTAAAAATTTATTTACTTCATTTTACTACCTTCATTGTGTCAACAGAAGAGAATAGCAATGTTAAATTATAAAACAAATCCACATTTTCTGCTTTTTGCAATCATCATTTCTATTGGAATTCATTATCCAAGCTGAATGCAATTCCCCCATGGGCAACTAAGCTTAATTTAGGACCCCAGCACACAAAAAAAAACCAAAGAAAGAAAAAAAATGCACAAAATAGTACAACTTTGTTGTACTAAACTTTGTTTTCTGTGCTAGACAGAAGGTAGTTGGGCACCTAAACACACAGGTACATCTTTAGCAAGATTTTCAAAAGTCATGTGAATTCAATGGGAAGCAGGACTGAAAATTTGGCTAGAAAGCACTAAGTAGTAAAATGCTCATTGAGTTTAGTGTAATCTGGTTTATGTATTCTGAGAAGGGCAAGTTCCTTTTCTGTTACAGGGAAAAGAAGATACACCAAAGCCTGAACTCTCTAGTGAAATTACCTCTGGAATTATTACTGCATCAATTAAAAATCAAGCTTTAGATATCCCCTTTTAAGCAGTGCTGTATATTTATTTTTTGTTTAACTTCTGTAAAGAGCCATATAAGAGCAGAAATATCTTCTCATCTTACCTTTTCTGCCACATCAAGTGATTTCTTTTCTAAGCAATCTTTTCTTCTTTGGGTTTCATAAGGTAACACAGCTATGCACACAAATCTAAAAATAATAATAATAATAATAATAACAACAGCAACAACAATAACAATAATAAACTCAAGCAGCCTTCTTTCCTGTTCATTACATTTCAGAATTAGGCCTCAAAAGTTGTAGCTTATGCTAATGAGAATCATAATTGCTCAAATTTTTCCTGATTGTAAAAATAATGTCATATTTATGGCTGTATATTTTGATGAAATTGTCATTTTTCTGATTTTGCCCAATAATAAAAGATAAGGTAACACTGTCTTGCCAACACTCAACAGCATCTTTGCTCAGTTAAGCATAACTGTAGCAAATTTAGACAAACGTCGTAATAAAATAATCTATGGTGCATTGGGTTTTGTAGTTGAAAA
Source organism: Aptenodytes patagonicus (assembly GCF_965638725.1). Lineage (NCBI taxonomy): Eukaryota > Metazoa > Chordata > Aves > Sphenisciformes > Spheniscidae > Aptenodytes > Aptenodytes patagonicus. The sequence continues at coordinate 60,033,418 of NC_134955.1, read as the reverse complement.
TACAAAAATACCTGCCTGTATTTGTTTCAGAATGTATTTCCTCCCATAAGCTATAGATATAATCAAATTATTGAGCTATATGAAACTGTTTGTCTAATAAAAAGATTGTAACTGTAAATCCTAATCATAACATTCTTAGGAAACACAGAAGGTAATTAATACTAGAATGATATCAGTCTCTTGAAAAACCCTAGAGGAAAAAAGGCAGCAGAAGAAACCTTTAATGTTATGCTGGTGCACATTGTGGGTTTTTCTTATTAAAATTTAAATTCATTCTCCTTTTTCTAGTAAGCAAGACTGTTTAAACATTGTACTTAGAAAAAAATGTTAGAAATGCTCCTGCTGAAAGGACATTTAGCAATGAGAATGCAAATCTGAAATCTGAAATAAGTTGCAGAATAACAGAGCTTTATCGCAGTAGAAAGAAAAATCAAGAGTCTTCGGTATAGGTGGAGCTGATCTCGTGGAGCACATAGCACATGGAGCACAGAGCACAAAGCATATCAGATGTGGAGCACATCTTGATCTGATGTGAACCCAAATATCTTCTCATATTAAGGATTTTTGTGAACTTTTCTTTGACAGTTTCTCATACTGCTACTATCTGCCATAGTCTGGTATTTAGCAGAAGGATTAACATCTGGCTCAGAAGTGCCTTTTCTTTGTCCCCTGAATTCTATTTAGATTTGGCAGACATATAAAGTTAAAAATTGTTACTTCCTAAAGAGGAAAAGGCATAAGGACACCATGAAAACAGTTTGCAGATAAATTCCTTCCCAGAAATCTTTACTTGAAAGTACAAAACATTTGAAGTTCTGTGGCCAATTTCATAGCTGAGTATGCAACACATATAATATATACAATTTCATTCACATTTTAAAGTGAATTATCTTTGGCAACATTCACATTTCTTCTGAATTCACATTTCTAAATATTTCCAGTGATGGGGATATTTGGCAAAACAGTGAATGTTGCAGAACAATTAATTGATGGAAAACTTATTTGAAATATTGCATTGGAAAGTTAATTTTGAAAGTAATTTTTCTCTCTTCAGGGACAAAAAAACCATATTTGTCATTCAGTGAAAACCACAGTGATGAAGACTTACAATAATTCTCCACTCTTGTTGCTGTCGAAGTGATAAGTTTCTGAACAGGAAACCAGTAACCGTTGTCTAACTGCAAAACTGGGTAGCAGACGCAAAATGTCTTGAACAAGGTCACAAATTCGTATCTGAAATGGGAATAGAATTCAGATCAACTGGTCACGTGTTCTCTCACATCTCTGCTCATTACTTCATAGCAGCTTGCTAATTAGTAGAATAGAAACTAAGAGCAGCATCTATATCAGTTCATACAGTGAATACTGGCTTCCAGTATTGCTCTTCAAGCACTGTCGCAAAGAAGGTGCCACACTTATTGGCTAAATACTCTCCGAAATTGTCCAAACACTTCTGCTTCCTAGCCCAATTCTTGTGACAGTAGAGCTCAATAAAGGATATGAAACATCAGCCCACTTGGGAATTCTAAACTAGGCTTTAAATAGTGAATTAACAAAAAGTTATTTAGTACAGATGTGTCTTAAACTGTGATGGAATCAGTTAAGAAAGTCTACAAGTGTCCTTTATATTCACAGACTGTTTTGGATCCAACGAATGTTCCCACTTATTTATTTTTTGAACTAGAAAGACTTGGTCTGCAGAACAGCCAGATCCTAATCGGAGGGCTAGAGGAGAAACTGCACACCCATATGTTTAAGTGATGTTTCCATGGATACAACTGACTTGATTTGCAGTTTGCAAATTTACCTTCAGTAAGCAGCAAAACACATTCTACCTTTCCAAAGATCTGAGTGTCAGGATATAGACATCGCCTGCCCATGCAATGAATGTGAAGCCAAGGACTGGAGTGCAGAACCGGGGAGAAATGCACTTGCATTGCTAATCTGACATACTGCTGCAGTGTGTTCTTGGGGGATCTTAATCAGGGTGGGTCATTTTGTTGGTGTAAAAGAGACATTTAGGCAGGAATAGTCAACCACACAAATAAAGACCAGGAAAAAACTGGTTGCAAAGGAGTCCTGGAAAAAAGTATCACATGGATGCTGTGGGCCATCAACCAAACATGAGTCAACAATGCCACGCTGTTTCAATGAAAAGCGAATGCTGCATTAGGCTCTATTAATAGGAATAGCTCACCAGACATGTGATGCAATCCTCCTGTCCAAGCCCTGGCTGGAATACCAACTTCTATTCAGACACCCACACAAAGATGTCTAGAGCCATTTCAGCTGTCCATGGTGGGAAGAACAAGAAGCAATAGGCATGTATTGCTGCAAGGAATATTCAAGTTTGCTATTAGGAGAACTTTTTAGCAGTAAGGATAGTGCAGGCATATAATATGCTGTCAGGGAAAACTCTGAAATCTCCACAACCATGAGCCACCAAGAGTAAGAGGGACAAGTCTATCAGGAATGACAGAAGCATAGATCATCATGACCTGGGGCTGGGACAAGGCCAAAAATGGCCTCTTGCGATCCCTCAGCTTTTGATTCTATGTTTCATTAAAATAAATTGCACTAAACCATGAGGAATCACTAAAAACTATAGGCATTCTGGATTTTCATCAGACTAACAGACCATCTCACCACAACAAGTCCCAGAGTAAATTAAAAATAATAGTCTAAACAAAGAGATATTCTAAAGGTGGCCTTTTTTCTAAATACTTTTTTTATTCATACTAGAACTACTTCAGTCTTTCTGACATAAAGTTGTCAATTTTGGCAAAGCCCTCAGAATCCAGGAAATTGTTCAGGAAATTACTTTTTGACATGAAGGATATGCAGAGATGCGTACTAAATGCTTCATTCTGCCCTCACTTCATTCTACACAGTCTATCCAGTGTCAGCCAGGAAGCTCATTTGGATATGCAATGGTAGGGATGAGAAGCAAAGCTCAAGGAAACCCTGATGATGAAGGCTTTAACAGAGACAGATTTACCTGTAAAGCTCGTGTAACCAGTCAGAGATAAAAAAACTTTACCCAATATTCAACATTTCCATTCATTACTCAGTTTTTTTGGAGGTGAGGCAGGGATACGATGAGTTACATCACAAGCTACAACAAGGAGCATCAGTGGGAACAAGAACATAGGATTTTTTGTTATAATTAAGAGGAGGACCTTGAGCAGAGCATCAGTTGTCTGAAATTATACCTACACTGTAGGAGGCAAAGTGTGGACTTCACTTAAATTAAGCCTTATTACAAAACAGGGGCATGTCGCTGGGGCATTACCTGATGGGACTGGGCAGCGATGTGGGGCAGAAGCCAGGAGAAGCTTAGGACTCTGCACAGTGCTACAGGTTCTCTCCATCTTCCCCACTCTGTGCATCAAATATGGGAGGCTTAAAGAAAATTTGCAGTAGGCAGTGGAAGCTTACAAGGTCCTAGTGCCATGGCAGAGGAGCAGAAGTCAGGAACTAGTGGTAGGGTTTGTATTCTTTCCATTCTTCCCCAGTAAATCTGCTTCTGAGTGGGTTTCATCTGACGTGCTCACTGTAAAACTAGTAAACTGCCCTGCATTCACTAAGATGTTGTTACCTCTTTCTGCCAAAAAGGATTTAAAATCAAAGTAGCTGGTCTAGTGATAACAACAGCAAGTTTCTGGCAGTGTTATAAAGAGCTAATTTGCTGAGACAAGGTTTTATTGGTTGATGTGGTAGGTCGTATTTACCAGGTCACTTGAATAAAAGCAATGATTTCTCCTTATGCGGGCAGGAGCTATTGTACATGTTAGACTGAATGATGAATTTCCTTCTGAAGACTTAGAGATAATTTCTTTACTGTAATTGTCATACTGCACTGACAATCTGAATGCCATTATCACAGTAATAACTGAAATTAAAAAGTGGAATGGTTTCATTTGAAGATGAATACAAAGAACGTAGAAAGACTTGCATGTTGACTCACTTGAGCTATTCTTCCCTCTACCTGTTCTGTGTATTCACAGTCTTTCAGTGGAATTTATTCCAATAAGAGCAGTATTTCTGCATTAAACATTTCCTAATGGATTTTATATCTCTGCACCAAACTTATCTCTGATACAGCATTCAAGCAATTAATGGACTCTGTTGCAACAGATCTGGCTTGAACAGCAAACCTGAATTATTTAAAGGAAAAAATTATCATTAACATAGGATGTAAAGACATCCTGAACTGAACCAACAATTGGAAGTGGGAACAGCTGGGAAATGGACTTTAAAACCACACCAGTGCTCCAAACCAAAATGCTACTATGGACCCTGAAATCATCAGAAATCTTTGTATTTCGGTCTACTCAGAGGTGAGTAGAGGGTGCTCAGGCCATTAGGAATGGGTACCTGAATTAGCAGACTATTGTCCCTCAATTGGAGCCTCTTAGAAGCAGTTCAGGTCACCTAAATATTTAAATGTTTGAATATTTAAAGATGTTTAATGGGAGTTGAGAGCATTTTTTTTTTAAATTCCACTTTAGTGCTGAGAGCAGACCAAGCTAATTCAGGCACTTGAATGTGCTGCTTGTGACTTAGCCAAGCCAACTTAGTGCCTGGTTGCTGTGCACAGGGACAGTCCCATCAGTGTCCTGCAGCTCCAGGCCTGGCCATGTGCTTCTGACTCCTCCCTGGGACTTGTCTAATCACATGCCAAGTTGGTTTGTGGTGTTTAACCAGCAGAGAACCAACCCTAAAGGGAAAAAAAAAAAAGGGAAAAAGTGATTACCTTTCTTTAGGTTTAGCTTTCTTAGCACACTTCTGGGATCAGATGATCACCAATGCCAGCAGAAAGGACAGTGTTGAAAATCACATCGGAAAGAGGTGGGCAGGGGCAAGAGCACACCTCTTGCTGGTGGCTAGCTGTAAGATGGCTTTAGTTGTACCGTAAGGCTGCACAAAGGTAGATGAGATGATGCAATTACTTCCCACAGTGTGCAAAAATGGAAGGGTAGGGGAGATCAGAAGCAGTCACAAGTGCCATCACCAGAGAATGATTATGAAAAGTCTGGCCAGCTTTCTCCCAGTGAAAGGCAATTGTGCCAGTAAAAGGTTTTTATTAATATGGATGGGAAGTAGGAGAGAGGAAAGAGGGGAAGTAAATTTAGAAACGTTACTGTCTGCATCTCTGGCCTGCCTTGTGTGTCAGAAGTGATGGGTACAAGATGGTTACAACTGCAGTCAAGATCAGAAATGACAAGGGGAAATAAAAAATTAATTTAAAAATACATTTCACAGTTCACGCACAGTTAGGTGCAACATACTTTTTAAAATTCCTTTCTCTATTCAGGATTCACTTTACTTGACGTAGTATGTGTTGTTTTATAGTTATGGGAGTTGACTTATGAATAATACAATTAGCGAGTTTGGGCTACACTTACTGGAATTTATTCAATTTAAGCAAGAGGTACTTTGCACTTTGCATACTCTGCAGGGTAACTATGATTTAGGCATAACTCTGTTGAAATAATTGTTTCCTTCTCCTTACAGTAAGACTGAATTAGACTCACCTCATTTAAATTCATGTTAGTGTCTGAGTATAATAGTGCAATAGCATAAGAATCCTAGCCTAGAATTCCTATGGCTCAAGCAAATACAACGTGTAGGCTGGTGTGATAAGCTCTGTTTCTTTCACACCACAGTTAGCACAGACGTGGGGAGAACACCAGGCAGCCTCACCCTCTGCACGCTGCTGCTTGAAGACCGTCAACGTTTTCCCATACATCTAGGCTGAAACACAAGAATCCAGAAAACGCAATTGCGAAAGTTGTTCTAAGAGACTCAAAAGTTAATATTACATGTGATTGATACAATGTTCAGTTTTTAAACTTGCATCAGACACCTTGCTAGTGTAAATCTGCACATCTACCAAAATCAAAGGATGAACATGCAAATGTGTTTTGCAGATGCTATCACGAACCCATTGTCTGTCCATTGAAAGACTGAAATTATTAAGGTGATCTTCCTTAATGTTATTTAGCCTTTACACCATCAGTGCAAATGTTAGCTCCCTTGTAACATTCACTGTTCTCCTCACTGTAGTTTTCTTACAGCAATACCAGTACCCACCAGCTAGTGATCTGCTATCCTTGATTATAGACTAAAAACGACCGTTAGCTCCAAAAAAAGATGTTGGAGCTGACCACACATTTTGTGGGTTACGTAAAAAATTTTTAAATTTGCAATTGATCTGCAGTGAGCTCACTGTCTGATTTGTATTATCAAAGAGATTTTCTTTGGATCTGATCAGAAGACTCACAGACTACGAGTTGTACAAGAAACAGAAGCAAAAGGGAATTTTTTCAGCAATTTTTTTACAATGCTCTCTGAGTGAAAATAAAGCACAAGTGAATATCTATCTTTTCTGAGTCAGATTAGAAGTGGCAAGAGGCCAGGACTCTTGGCCATCCCTAGATTTTTTTTAAAATTAGCCTTGGCAGAAGTTGAGGCCATGTTTATGAAAGGATGGTAATCTTATAGCCCACTTTCTTTTCCAGCTCTCTTCCCAGCCCTTTAGAGGTTATAGATTCCTAATAGATAAAAACTTACGTGCCTAATACACATATTCTAGCATGGCAAAACATAAGGGAAAGATTGCCACCATTGCACGTGTAAGTGAAGGCTAGAGTTCTGCTGTATCAATCAGGTATCTGAGAGAGTTCATTTTACAGTGGAGTTAAAGGACTCCTGAGTCGTTATGACAAATTATCACCAACATAAGCCACCAAAGCAGAAGCCTAAATCTTTCCTTGCAAAGAGAAGGCCACAGCAAACATAACCAATTTGCTAATACATAAGCTTGTATGCTACCAGCTGCAACAATCCCAAAGAGATGGCAGCTTCAAATAAAGGCTAAGAATACTACGCATGTGAGTGTGGGTGGTTTGGTTTTGAGGCTCTGGAACTGAAGGTCAGAATGGTTTCAAAGAAATGCTGAAGATCTGCTCACAAGGAGTCATTTATATCAGAGCCATCAATCTCAAGCTGGTCATCAAGGCTAGAAGTCTTTGACGATGTTAGTCATTTCAGGCAATTTAGGAAAGAGAGCATAAATTTTTGTTTAAAGTGTTTTATTTGAGGTTTTTTTCCAAATTTTAGCATAGGCATCCAAATATATTAGTTATTCTTTCTGAAGATCTGCTACTCTTTTGAGTTAGAGACAAAACAGGACAAGAAACTTTTTAGAAGGGGCAGCTTATGGCTCCAGGAGCAGAATCACTGTCTGAACATCATATAAGGAAAGAGTTAAAAATGGACGGTCTCCATTCTTTGAGCCACTCCTGCACTTTGTGCGCACATTAGCAGATGTGTTCATTTACCAAGTGGTAGTTGTTGACAGTGCTGTTGCACTGGCACAGAGGGATAACTTGCCCTAGAAAATATGTCAGTTCAAAGTAGAGTTCATCGGTTAGCCTCTGTGAGTAGTTAGAAACATCTCCCCATATGCCAGTAGACATTATACGCCTCTGGCCTGAAAGTGGATAGGGCAGAACGAGCTGGTCTCCAAATCAGCTCAGCAAAGTCTCCTGCCCTTGGCATTGCTCCCAGCTCTGTTTTCAGGGCTTCCTTAGCAGCAAACTACAGACTGACCTTTGGAAACAAACAAAAAGCACAAGCTCTCAGGTCCCATCAGACTCCTCCCCACAATTTTCCCTGGTAAAAGAGAGGAAAAAACTGCATAACATTGCAGAAAATCACAATGAAAGGGATGGCTGAAAGTCATTACCTGTCAGATCCACTGCCTGAGCAAATCCATCGAACCTAAACATCCTTTTAGTTTTAATAGAGCAACTGAAGGAGATACTATAACAGAGGAAAGCCTGCAGTGCTATCTAGGCCATATATGCCTTTAAACTTCCTAACTTAAAAATGATACAAAACTGAATTAGTTAATCACTTTATTTACATGTCAGTAAAGCCCCTTGATCATGCAAAATCTCACATACCTGTCTGAAATCAGAAAGTTTCAAGAACTCACTAAAAAACCAAAATAAAACAAAATAGCCTACCAATTGTTTTTCTTCTATTTTTTTCCCATTGGTTTAGGCTTCCTAAAGTATTTACATTTCTTTAAACTCGTTTGCAACACTTCCAGCAAGTCATCTGTCTAGTATGTCTCTGTTGCATGCATGACCTCTCTTAATGCAGCCCTGCTCTTTCTTGGCTTTTCACTATATTCATTGTAGTACTGGCTAATCATGTTAAAAACTGAACACGTTATTCAATTGTGCATCTCTTATTTCTATGATTCTAGTACTAATAATTCTAGGCAATTCTTTTATTGTCATATAGCTATTAGGGATAGAGCAGGTCAGCGTTTTGATTTTACGCTAGAGTCTATGGGACTCAGACACCCAAAATCTAAAGACATTTAAATGAACCATATGGCAAACCTTTGCCATATTTGAAATGCCACCCCATACATAATTTAATTAGATGGTACCTCAGCTAGAAAGTAATTTCTTCCATTTTGGTGCCAGAATACAGATTTTCAGAGAATTCTACAAAGAAATTAGTAATTAAATGTTCTGTGCATACTCTGGGCTAACAAATTTTTCTCTCCTTTTCTCCATGAAGATTTTAAAGGCTATAGAAGGTAGAAGGCTTAAAATATGGATTTCCATTTTCAATTAAAACAAAAAGAGAGAGAGAGAGCAAAAGATTGTGAAACTGTCCAGCTGCTTTATGGGAAACACATGAGCATCCTGATATGGAGAACTGTCTGAAACCAACACTGTTTATCTCATGCCCGAAGGGCAGACAGCAGAGAATTCACAGCAGGCACAGAGAATGAAAATCTTTAGCAAAATGCACCTTATAGGTCCCTTGATGCATCATTAAGATGATGGGCCAAATCTAGCTACACTGACAGATTACATCTTCTCCCTCAGGACAAAAAAAAAAAAAAAAAAATACAGCCTTTGCAAAAATCCAAAATTCGTAATTTTGGTTTTAAATGACTCATTTCTGATCATAAAAACAATTTAAACTTCACAATCACTTCATAATCTCTAAACTTGGAGTGAAAGAGGGGGGTAGACTGTTATCGCTGACTAATTTGCTGGTTTGTGGAACCAGTATGGATGTGGTTTAAGCTGCTGTGTAAAATGATTTTTAAAAACATATATGATGTCCCTGTGTCTCAAGCAAATGTTCTTACTCTCTTCATGGTCAAAAAGTAGGCCAACATCTTGCTGCTTCATTACTGTTAAATACCCTTTTTGTCTCTTTTCTCTCCAACACTTTTATAGCAGTGAACTAAGTACTGTCTGGAAAAAGGCACCAGGAAGGGGCAAATGAGGATCCAGACTTATATTAAATATAACGGTTGGTATTAGTGAATGTCCCTGCAAAAATTTAAAGGATCAGGCCTCCAAATCTATTCCTTAGCTGCGATCAGACCTTTCCCCCCCCCCCCCATGATTAGCATATCATTAAGTAAAGATTGGATCTGCCAAGCTTTCTTCATTGATCTGTGTCCCTGTTGTCCTAGAGCTTCAGTCTTTTCTTTTTGAAAACTTGGATATCTTAACCTCCATTTAAAAAAAAAAAAAAATCACACATTTGGTTCTCATGGTCGCAAGGAGAAAAAATTGAAGCAAAGCTTGAACTGAACAGATGCAACAGTGTGTCCCCCCATCCACAGAAAATGGGGGAAGAAAAGCCCAGACAGCTGACCTGCTTTTTCCACTGGCCACTGGACCCTTAGAGCTGAAAGCCACTTCCAGAGGAGAGCAGGGGGGCAACAGCCCAGCAAAGAGCCATATGTGTTATGTGGCACAGCAGGCCTGCTATTGCTACCTCAGCACAAATTTGAGCGAGCTGTGGAGGCAATATGCAAAGCCTTCTGCCCAAATAGCTGGGATTTTATTCCCCCCAATAAAAACCACAGCAGGTTGCTCCATGCTAGAGAACAGAGGGATGCCCAAGAGAGAAGAAGGAGAACAGGGAGAACAGCAGCACTGAGCCCTAAATCAGCCATTGCAAAGTCCTGGCCATGGTGAATGGGGCGACAGATGAACTCCTCTGAAGCTTGTTGCTCTCTCCCTACTGCAGGTGCAGTGGTCAAAAAGAATTTCTGGCTTTGAACACTCCTCACAGCAGCAGTGTATCCATCTCAGGTATGTGAGGAAGCAGTGGATGCTCAAACTGTTCTTGCCAGTAACAACAGCACCCGTTCATTATCCAATATCTAGCAGGGATCTTATAGCTTGCACCATAAAAAACTGAAAGCTTTAACTTCTCCATGGAGGGAACATACTCCCTGGAAAGACCTATGTTAGTGACGTAGGATGGGTGGATGTGGTCAGGCCAATATTGGCTGTCACTCCCACTCCCACACAGTCAGCCTCTGCATCATAAAGGTAGCCATAGATTGCCACTAGTCTTTCTTTCTGTTCTTCCCCTTGTATTCATATAATTTATCTGAAATTTTAAAAAGTGGTCTCTCTAATAGTGCAACTACAAATTCAGTACCTCTGAACGATGACGGGTACAATTCATCCAGCACTCAGCACTGGCTCCATGTCTGTAAATACTCAGAAGAGTATACTTTACCGTACTGGGGCCGATCTCTCTCCTCTGGTCAAGGGAGACAGAAAAGTGTGCTGGATTCACCCTCTTCAGGCTTGTAGATGAAGCTTCTGCTCTGAATTAGTCCCTCAAAGAACATCTCTTTCCAGTGTCTACAGAAGTAACCTGGGAAGCTTTCTGAATAGCCATGAAACAGAAATCTGACTTCTTATTTACAAAAAAAAAAAAAAGACCAAACCCCCTCCCCCCCCCCCAACCCTTTCAGCAAAATTGGGACAAAGAAAAAACCAAGGGAGGAATCTGCCCTCTGCCCCCAAATTTTTGCCTGTGACTAAAACAATTACAATGAGGAAATGAACAAAATAAAGACTGAGGAAACAAACAGGAAATAAAGGCTGAGGAAATAAGCAAAACTTGTGTTTCCCCTTCTATGCACCCTTTCTCCATGCTACTTCTACTCAAAAATAAGCTAGAATTTCCCCAGGACCAATTAAGGCTTTTACTGGCAGAACTACAGAGCAGTACCCTTGGTAGAGCTTTCCATTTAAAATCTTTAATCTGCATGTTATCTGATTCTGAGCAACTTTCTTCTAAGTAGAATTTATGCACTCACTCTCCCTTTGAATGCCCCTTGGGACCAGAGACTATAGCACTAATTCACTTAAATTTCTCATTTATTTAAAAAAAAAAAAAAGCTCACAAGTTCTTCCAAGCTGATTTAGGTTTCTTTGTAATGATTTTAATTGTCTGCTTCAGAGCAGCATCAGAATGCAGCGATCAAGAGTGGCAAGAACAGCATGCTCATACATGAAAAAAATATTAGAAAAAAATATTATATTTGCTTGTTTGAATAAGGAACCAATAAAATGACCAGAGTGGGAAAAAGCCCCCAAGAAATCACAACTGGATGATGTTCAAAATGGAAATCAATCAACCACTCAATCAACTGGAAAAGAAAGACTTGCTTTCCCTGCATAACAGAAGCTTCTTACCACATTTTTCTGCAATTTAGAGAACCAGTATTTGCCTGCTGGGTCATTTTCAGATCATTTGGCTGGCAAACACATTCTTAGATCTCTTTGTAAAAAAAACCTGGGTTTTAAGGATTTAGCTATTCTTTTAAGAAAAGAAAGAAATGAATAAATAAAAAACCTTTTGAGAAATGCAGCCATGAATGTTGCAGCTGGAAGCCAGGGGGTGCTGAGCATATTACATCTGGCCACAGTTTTTGGTGCCGAGCACTGGAAATCTGAACCTGTGCCACTTTGGTGCTCTGGCTTTATTGGAATGTAGCCTAGAACCTTGCCTGGGAATAGTCTACGCTGGATGACCTTCATAGCTCATCTTTCTTCCCCTCTTATCCACATCTGAAGCATCTGGCAGAAAGAGGAAAGATGGGAAAAACTGTTTGAATGAGTAGGTAGGAAATTTGTGACCGGTCAGCTTTGACAGCTGTATGTAGATTTTATCATGCTTTTAAGGGAACCTAAAGTTATTGAAGAAGAACCTTTTACATGCTGTACATCCAGTCATCTCTTTGGCTTTCTATCACCTTTTCAAAAAATCCAGATGCAATCCATAATTTGTGCTGACTACAGAAACCAACTTACTGCACACAGTGCCTCTACCCCATAGTTTTCAGCACTAAGCACTATGAAAAAGATAACTGAATGTTTGATCAGATCCCTGGTGCTTTTTGAAAAAAGCAAGTAACTCCACTCTGCTTTTGAGAAACAAATCATTTACTTAGAAAACAACAATTCAGGGATTAAAAATAAAGTCTTTTTAAATATAGTAAGAGCCATCACAAAGACAGACTATGGGAAAAGAATGTCAGCTGCAGCTTCAATCTTGCAGACTGAGTTTAGGTCTTCTGAATTTGGTTTGCACTCAGATCTCATGCAAGGCTGAATTTCTGCATATGTACCTTCCACAGGAGTTGGAAATCACACCGTTTACCAACGCCAGTGCCAAACTACCATTAGCCAGAGTGAGCCAGCACTATTTGACCATTTTATCAATTTCTTTCAGAATAAGACTCAAAGTGAGAAGTTTTGAATGTCTGTTAAAAGGATCTTTACCCCGGAAACCAGGGGTGTATGTGTGAACATGAGTACAAAAAACTGAAAATTGTGACTGAAAACATGGACTGAAAAGTTTAAAATTCTTTAAAACATATTTATAAATGTTTCTCTGTGTTTGATCTAGCAAGGAACACATCTCTCATGCTGATGCTAGAGCATGCGTTTCCAAACACAACATGATCAAATTGTTTTGGCACTGCTCAGGCATCCAGCATGGCCATTATCCCCTAGTTAGGATCAAGCCCAAAGCAGTTCCCTCAATAAGCTGTCCCATGGGATAAGGAATTGCCTTTCTACAGGTGAGAGAGAAGGGGGTTAAAAGGAAGGCTCATGAAGAAAAAGACACCCTGACAGGTCACGACCACATTCAGGTTAGTGATAACTTAAGCAACCGCAACACCCAGCAGGATCTCCAAGCACCACAAGAGACTCATTGTCCCTCTGACTAACGTACGTCTTTGTTGGTGATTTGACTCCATCATACTGGCTATAACAGTCCTAAATTAGGACTAAAGTAACAATACCTTCAGCTGACCACTGTCACTTCATCTTCATGCTGCCTCAATCCCTCCTTTCACACCGCACAGTACCTGCCAGTATTGCTGGGAAACTGCAGAGCGATTGACCACATTTCTTTACAGATGGGCTACAAAGGATGCTTATTTAGCACCTTCACATAACTGCTTTTGACCTCGTGCCATATGAACTGTCCTTTCATGGGTTTTGATTCTATAGATCCCTGATTATCTTCAGGGGGGAAAAGAATTTAAATGCCTTTCTTTGGTTCACAGCCAAATGCTTTTCATACAATCTAAAAAACATCTTGCAGCTTCCTTCACAGCCCTGCCCCTTCCTCCTCCCCTCTTACATCTGCTGCTATAAAAACCAGCCTGTTCCATATTTCTAAAAATTGAAAACTAGATTTCTGAATCACTTCACCTTTTGGTTGCCACTCAGATTATTAATCTTTATATCATAAATAGAGGCTCAGTTGGCTCTAAGCAACTGTTATTTTAGTGTCTGACAGGCACAGGCTTCCTTCTCAGTCTGGGGACTTATTTACATTCCTGTATCCTGGCCCACTATTGAAGCTTTCCCCAGCTCTCATTCAGACAAAATTCCCACTGAGATTTTAAAGGCCCCCCTCCAATGAATCCTTAGCATCTCTCTCATGTGTAGTACTCAAGATAATGGAACCTGAATCCAAGCTGTTTCTGCTGGTCCCTTGCTCATGGCATTCTGCTACAGCTCCAATCAAGTGAAAATTTACCCTGACTGCTATAAGAAGGAAACGATGCTGCCAAAGTGTTCTCAACACACTGCCTTTTTTTGTAATGCTCTGCATTTCCTCAGTCCAAAATAACCCAGATTTGCCTCCTGGCATACTCCAAACCAGAGGCTTTCCAGGTGTCACTGTGACAAGAATTCAATTTGACGTGAGGGGTTGGACTCTCCTGCCCCTAATCAATGTCCTTTTTTGTCTAACGATGCAAATAACAGCAATGGCCAGCAAATGAGTCACAGAGGGTGCCTAGCTCCTTAGCGCCCAAGGCCAGCACTTCTCCCATGGCACCGAGAGAAGGTGGCAGAACTGGCCTCGCAGAGCTGCGATGTGTGACCCCCGGCACCCCACACTGCTTACCTTGGCAAAGCTGCTCTGGCACACAGCGCGGCCACAGCCGAAGCCTGGCAGCCACAAGAGGTCCTCTGATAGCAATTGGTCTTCTGGGTAGGTGCCACCAGAGTAGTACAAATCAGTGATGAAAGGTGCAACAAGGGGACAGATTGCCCCTGTCAAGCAGTACCTGAGGAAAAGGCTGTGCACAGACACCATCACACAGAGGCACCATGAGACCTGTTCTCGTTCTGAAGTGCTGCTCCCTGCACTTTGTGGCACTGGGTAACAGGTCCATCCTGATGGCAGGAACAGGCTTGCTTCGTCTCTCTGAGAGACACAAGCCATCCTTTCCAACCAGCAAGGCATTTACTCCGGCAACCCCTTACCAGGATGATTATGCTGACTTGATTTCCACGCAGAGGGCCAACATGTCTTAACAAAAAATGTCCACACGCCGCTTCAGGGAAGAAAGCAATGGAGATGGTGCCTTTTATTCCTCCATAACCAAAACCAAGTCAGAGTCCCTCACATCTTGCCTTGAAGCACCAGCTTGAAAGTCCTTAACTATCCCACAGATATAAACATTTGAATGTCATTTTGCGCTAGGCACTGGAGCTAATTTTCCTATTCAGTGCTTCTGTCATTTTGTAAAATGTGTACAATATGCAACATCATTTATTATAAAAAACAGAGAGTGCAAGAAGATTAAAATTCTGACAGAGGCGTATTAGCTTTGCTTGGCAAAAGAAAAAACTTCATATGTTTGTGAATCATTCCTGAGATAATCATACTCCTTTAAATACCGTAAAGAAAACAATTTTCATGTTTGTTCCGGAAAGCATCATGAATATAAATACAAGACAAATACAATTTGTCCATTTTGGAGAGTAATGAGCTTTTTTCCTTCAAAAGATTTTGTAATGACAGCATATAGATTTTGAAAGGCTAAAGACACTACTAATCTGAGACAGATCTGTGTGTGAACATTTGTACCATAAATCTGGTAGATATCACACTCAGTTTTAAAAATAATGCCCAACTGGTAGCTGTTTGAGTCAGTTTGTACTCACCCTTCCTATGTGAGAAAGGTGTACAATTTTGGAGACATTTAAGCTCATAGCAGCATACTGCCAATGAATACTTCGAGGAACTCTAAAGGTTTAGAAACTTATTTTGAGGGAGGGAAGAAGGAAGGGTAGAAGGAGCATCTTAATCTGTATTTAAAGTGTCTTTTTTTAACAGTAAGTAGGAGTCTGAGTCACAATGCAATGGATACTATTTGAACAAAGACACAACCTTTCAGTTTACGGCATTCTCCATCAGCTACCTACGGCACTGCTGAAGCTTAACATAAAACCCCAGTGTCTTTCCCACTTCATCTTTCATGATCACCCGTACTTGTAGCTAATGCAGAGGACTGTGGAAACCAATGCTCAATTCTCAACTCCTCAGCAAAGTCTCATAAAACTAGAGAATGTGTCATTTAATTTGTGTTGCAGTTTTCTGACATCAACAGCAAGTATCTATTCACCAGCTTCACAAATGTACTGAGAGATAAAGTATTTTTTAAGGATGGACAGAAAGTGTTTCTCTATATTTATAGGCACCTTTAACAGTATAGTTGCTGAAGACACCTATATAACAGGACAAAAGAATACAAAGATAATTCAGAGATCAGGAATTATTCCTATCACTCACCAGAACAGATTTTTCAGAAAACGGCAGGGAAAGGTTGCAGGGAAATGGTCGGAGAGAGGTAGTAAAGCCCTAGTCAAGATGCAAGAGCATCACAGTTATATATGACAAAAAAAGATTGATGCTTAAGACATGGTTTATACACTTAACACCTTTAAAAATGTCAAACATGATCTAGGAAGAGTTGGAAACAAAGTTATGGATGGTTCCCTAGTGACACCAGAATATAGGTTTCTTCCCGTTTCAGCCAGTTTTGATACAAAAATAAGTGATGTATCTTGCTGGTGGGAATCACTGCTCCTGTTGTTAGTGGAGAAAAAGCAAAATGAAAGTCACAAGTACTACCATTATTTTATTGAGATAGTTGACAGAAAACCCCCACCCAAAACAAAACAAAAAACCAAAAACCTAAATTCTTGTTTCCTTCTTACCTTATATCATGCATAATAATTTCTGAGAAAAAAAATGTAAGGGAAAAATGTCATTCTGGCTATGGAAAGATTTCTAAACCATTCTACTCTGGTGACTACACAGAAAAGGAGGAAAGAATGAATATGGCTGATTTTCTGACAACTGGAATCAAATACCACAACAAAGAGCCAGGGTGTTTTTTGATAAATGCTGATGAAGCAAAATTCAAATCACAGACTAGAATTAAATATACAGCCCAAAATGCAAAGGAAGAGATTGAAATAAAAACTGCGCTCTCTCTTGTTTTTCTTTTTTTTTTCTTTAAATATAATCTAACACTTTGCCAAAAACACATTGAGCAAGTCGGAACCATTTTGAACTCGTTCAGCATAGGGTATATTGATCAGCAGAGCCCCGAATAGAGAAGCAAAGCTCAGACACAAACAAGTGAATTTAATCAACTGAAGTTGCCCAACAGCTAGCAAAAAAGAATGCAGATAATTTTGACCACAGTATGGTTTTATGAAAGTCACATGGGTTGTTTCTTGGGGCAGTGTAAGGAAGGAGAACTGACATAAAACCAGCCATTTTTTCCCCTGCACTAATTGTAATGTTTAACTTGCTCACCGGGATTTTACAAACCCAAATGATAATGCTGGAGAAAATATTGGGCAAAGAATCAGGATTTCCTTTAATTATAGGAGTTTCAAAACGATAAGAGAAAGCTTGGAAAAAAGCTGCAGGTTAAAAAAATCGGTTTAATGTGACCCAGAAGTGTCAATGAGAAATCCGAGATACTGAGAAAGAAACAACTAATGTTCCAAAGGATAAACGTGGTTAAAGCCTTTAGTGATTATTAGCTTCTGGAACTATGATGTTGTACTCAGGGAAAAATAAAAATCTTATCTGTAAGGGTCCAGATAAAAAAAGTTATTGCAAACCAAGTGGTTCAAGTGCCCTTTGGAAATGTTAAAGATTGAAGTTACAGACATGGAGAACTGCTACACAGGAGTAATAAGCTGATGTCTTTATCTCGGATCAAATAATGAAAAACTATTCAAGGAGTTATGCTGCTAGAACAGGAGGCTATGACAATATAATCCATTTAGCTTCACAGGACCCCAGCTTTGTTTTGATTTAAGCTTAAGGACTGGAGTAAGCCTGTTTCAAAAATAGAAGCACTAGCATCAAGGCTTGATTAGAGAAAGTCTCTTATCTCCTCCTCCGTGCCTGTGAGAGGCTGTCAGGTATGCCTCACCTTTGCTCAGACAGAGGAAAAACGAATCCCTTCTTGCTGGGGAGCTGAGCTCTCTCATCCTGTGACTCCTGCTCATGCCAGGAGGCAATTGTGTATTTAAAGGAAGAGCCTGGCCCCTTCTGTGGATATTACTGTAAAGGAGAGGCAGGCTTCCCCGAGAGGCAGCTTGTGTCACGAGACCCAGAATTTACCTCTTTGGCTGTGTATTGTGGATATAGTCCTTTCCTATATTTTAGCAGGAAGCACAGTGGTGCTCATGCTGTAGTGGAGATCATAAGATGGTCGAATAAATAGGTGAGGTTAATTCAAGCACAGCTCAGGAGCAATCACTATTATAATAATTTATATTCACAGTGCAGCTATATTACAAAGCAGACTAACTTAACCACATTGGTTGTTAAAAGGTTCTGATGCAAGAAATAAACATATTTGTACATGCCTACATGAACACCAAAACCACAAAGTCCAGCTGAAAGTGTCAGAAATTGCCTGTACTGTCAGAACTATGTTCCCTGGTACAAATATATGTGATCATGTCATTAAAGCCTGTGGCATAACGCCGTTGTTTCGTAGGACCTCTGCCACACTACATGCCTCATTTTCTGAGTATCCAGCTGGACACCATGGGGTTGGATTTACAGGCATATTTGAGTGCTTGCAGATGTGGCCGAAATCAATGAAAGCTAAACCTAGAGGGCTATCTAATTCTAAGCATTCTTCAAGTTCTGATATCTCAGATGGGACATGGTAGAATAAGCAGGCACATTTTACTTTAATCTACCTTTGTCTCCTATTTTGACTTGTAAAATACTCAATTCTTCAAGATTCTCTTCCCTACATCAACCTTCTTTTGCAGGCAGTTATACCACTCCCCACTAACTCCATGTGTAAACTACACTTCTTCAGCTATCCTTAGCTATGTCCGTGTCCTTAATTCTTTGTCTCTATGCAATCACTCCCTATCTGCTTCTCCATTTTCAGTTAATTTCTTTCCCACTTCAAGTAACTCCCATTTCACTTAATTTCTTCATTATCCCACTTTCATCAGATTCCTTGTCCCCATTTTCCCATTTTGCAGTGCAGCTTTTGTTCTCTCTGCTTTTGCCTCAGGTATTCTTCCTCCTCCCCTTTCACCAGCTGCGGGCACAGATGTCACAGAAGATGAGAAAAAGACAGACAGCTTTCCTGCTCTGTGCTTTAATGTCCATGCTTATCTTGGTCCAGAACAGCTATAACAGATCAAGTTCACATTATTTCTGTAGCCTGAGCCTGACTGTGTTCAATCATGATGGAATATTTGGACATATCAGCCAGTAAAACTGAAGTCTCTCTTGAGCTTGTGCAAACTTCAATTACTTTAAGACTTGTACCTTGGCTAAATTTCTGCAGTATTTCAGGCACTGAAGAACATACATTCTGACAAAAAAGGCACTGCTACCAAATTTAAAACCACAGTTCAAGAGCTTAGAGGCATTATCGATATTTTGCAAGTTTACCAGAATTCTTTTTTTAATTTAAGTTTGTTCTTAGGAATGTTTTCTTTTGCAAGATTGACTCTAATAACTAGCATTTAACATTTAGACAAACTTTAATCTTATTTTCTCATTAGAAACAACTGAAAGCTTGATTAACTTTCAGAAGAGCCAGTGAACCAGCTCTGTCCATGAAGATTTCCAGCCAAAGAATTCTAGTTTTTAAGCAGATATTGCTTAGGCTACAGTACATCAGATTAAAAGCTATACTGGGCCACCACCATTTTTCTACCTTAAAATTACATATCATTAACCAGAGGGTTTCTTCAAAATAAATGCCTATATAAAACATCTTCTGTTTTTCATGCCTCTGCCACAGCACTGCAATTACAGTCAAGCTAATTCAGCTCAAAGATTCCAGACTATTAGGACTGAGGAAGGTACATAGTGCAACTTATTCTCTAATGATATTGTGTAAAGGCAAAACTGTCACTTGCTGCTAGTGTTGAAATACATGGCCTTAAATGAATAAGGGAACATAAGTTAATTAAACACTAAAGTGTCAAGATTTTCATGACCCCCTCTACTGTGGAGCAATGAATAACTGAAACCTTTAAATAGCTGATGAGAACAACACTCATATACCAGTGATAATGTTTTAATTTAGTAGTTGAAGAAATGCTATGTTGAAAACAGAAGAATTCAGAGCAATGGCTCTTTTACTTTGCTAGCCAACAAATAATACATTCCACATACAGGTTTTATAATTGATTGTGTATAAATTCATATTTGCAGAAACTTCCAAAGAAGAGCAATGAAGATGGTGAAGGGTCTGGAGAACAAGTCTTACGAGGAACGGCTGAGGGAACTGGGGTTGTTTAGCCTGGAGAAAAGGAGGCTGAGGGGAGACCTCATCGCTCTCTACAACTACCTGAAAGGAGGTTGTAGCGAGGTGGGTGTCGGTCTCTTTTCCCAGGTAACAAGTGATAAGACGAGAGCAAATGGCCTCAAGTTGCACCAGGGGAGGTTTAGATTGGATATTAGGAAAAATTTCTTCACAGAAAGGGTTGTCAAGCATTGGAACAGGCTGCCCAGGGAAGTGGTGGAGTCACCATCCCTGGAAGTATTTAAAAGACATGTAAACATGGTGCTTAGGGACATGGTTTAGTGGTGGACTTGGCAGTGTTAGGTTTACAGTTGGACTCGATGATCTTAAAGGTCTTTTCCAACCTAAATGATTCTATAATTCTATGATTCTATCCAGTCAGGTTACAGCACCAGCTGCCTCCTCCCAGTTCTGAGCCAAGCGAAAGCAGCAGTGGATTAGCCAGCATGGAGCACTCCAGCTGCAAACAGCGAAATGCAGACTCCCTGTCCAGTCTATAAGGAAGGCTGGCAGCTCTTCTCCTCAGCCAGCTAAAATGGCTGCACATCCAAGAATCCCTGGCTGGAATAGTTAGCTCATCCTGATTACCTGCAAAACAGCTTCTTCTTGCAGCCTGACCCACATGCTGCATCTCCATCTTCTAAACAAGACTCTTCATGTCAAACATGCACTCTTTAGGGCAAGTTCAAAGCACTAGGGATAGCACTGTTTTCAGTCTGAGGCACTTAATGTATTTGTTTATGGAAAACGGCATACTCAACTAACAATGCAGTTACCTTGGAAATATTCCAATTCAGTTTAAATTAGAAACATCAGCTCTACTAGGAGGGCCAGCATCCCTGAAGGAAGTAAGAACAACTGTCCCCTTCCTTTGCAGCTCAGGTGGGTCATGGGATAAACAGTTCCCTTTGGTGATACAGGGAGATGAGCCCACATCCCCTAACTACCAGCTTTCTCTAAGTACGATGAAAATCAGTAGATGGTTGGAGGTATGTGTGCAATCCCTCTTTTTGGTCTTTTTCCACTTCTAAAAAATGTTTGTTTACTTTTGTAATCAGCAACAGAAACCAAAATCTTTTGTTCCCCTAGTGAAAGTGCAAATCAATAGGCTAGAGACTCATTTTTATTTTCTTAAAAAAATCTCAGCACTATACTTTGCAACTGTAGAGCTGTAGATCCACCTCAGAACTGTGATATTGTTAACCATCAACCTACATATGTGGTCAATGGCTCAATGTCCAGATGGAGACTGGTGATGAGTGGCGTCCCGCGGGGGTCCATATTGGGACTGGCACTGTTTAATATCTTCATCAATGACAGAGACAGGGGGATCGAGTACACCCTCAGCAAGTTTGCAGGTGACACCAAGCTGAGTGGTGCAGTCGACACGCCAGAGGGATGGGATGCCATCCAGAAGGACCTGGACAAGCTCCAGAAGTGGGCCCATGTGAACCTCATGAGGTTCAACAAGGCCAAGTGCAAGGTCCTGCCCCTGGATCGGGGCAACCCCCGGTATCAATAGAGGCTGGGGGATGAAGGGATTGAGAGCAGCCCTGCCGAGAAGGACTTGGGGGTACTGGTGGATGAAAAGCTGGACATGAGCCAGCAATGTGCGCTCGCAGCCCAGAAGGCCAACCGTATCCTGGGCTGCATCCAAAGCAGCGTGGCCAGCAGGTCAAGGGAGGTGATTCTGCCCCTCTACTCTGCTCTGGTGAGACCCCACCTGGAGTTCTGCGTCCAGCTCTGGAGCCCTCAGCATAAGAAAGACATGGACCTGTTGGAGCGGGTCCAGAAGAGGGCCACGAAAATGATCAGGGGGATGGAACACGTCTCCTGTGAAGAAAGGCTGAGAGAGTTGGGGTTGTTCAGCCTGGAGAGGGGAAGGCTTTGGGGAGACCTTCTTGCAGCCTATCAGTGCTTAAAGGGGGCTTATAAAAAAGATGGGGACAAACTTTTTAGCGGGGCCTGTTGCGACAGGATGAGGGGGAATGGCTTTAAACTAAAGGGGGGTAGATTTAGACTAGTTATAAGGAAGAAATTTTTGATGCTGAGGATGGTGAAGCACTGGCACAGGTTGCCCAGAGAGGTGGTGGATGCCCCATCCCTGGAAACATTCAAGGTCAGGTTGGCCGGGGCTCTGAGCAACCTGATGTAGTTGAAGCTGTCCCTGCCCATGGCAGGGGGGTTGGACTAGATGACCTTTAGAGGTCCCTTCCAACCCAAACTATTCTATGATTCTGTGATACCTCAAAAGGTAGGATTCATTCTCAACCTAGAGAACATGAGAAAACAACATTAACAGGAAAGGTAAAGGGCAACCGAATTCTAGAGCTCTGCTAGTATGGTTGTTAGGGCACTTCTCTGAGAGAAGCCTGGATACCTCAGGTAAGAAGAAAGAATTGCCTCAAGCTCCCTCAAGCCTTAAAACCTAATTGCTAGGGCAGTTAATAGTGAAAATGATTGATAGAGCACTTCCTCTTTTAGCATTCCTATAAATCTATTCCCCCCTTTCCATTCCTATGTTCCTGTAAACAAAACATTTCAATAAAAAACTGTTGTTAAATAAAATAACACCATTTTACTTTTCATTTTGTAAGTCTTTTGACCCAACTTAAGAGGTCGTAGTGTTTTGAATTGGTAGTTATACCAACCTACCAGCAAGCTGCAAAGCCATTAGTGTCTGACTGGGACAAACATGTAACTCTTCTGACAAGTCTTGACTAGCAGCAACAAGGGCCAGGCACAAATTTAAAGGTCTGCAATAAAACTTTGTCCTGAGCCTCTCAATCAATCTAAGAAAGTTAAACCTGGTGTTTAAGGAGCTAATTTTCATCATTTTCAAACACGAAGCAATTGCCTTCATAACATCTTATTAAAGGAAGACGAGAAAGCCCCAACATAGTCGATAACTAGAGGAGCATTGCCTAGTTCTACAATGTAACCAATCCTATTTTACAGTCTACTTCTGCTAAGGCCAGCTGGTTGCTTTTAATCTTGGGCAGTATCTACTTCATAGTTGAGGGCTGTCAAGTCTCTCCTGTCAACAAAGCTTAACTGAGACTGCCACTGATCCGGAGCTGAGCTGCCTCCATGCTGCTGGCTGCCTAGTCCCTTCTCGAGTGCCTCTCCCTTCTACACTACCTGCTCCTGGGAGGTGATCCTCCTCACTTTAGCTGATAGCTGGCTCTCAGTGCTTTAGCTCTGAGCCATGCATGGAAAATGGAAGACTAACACAGTGTCCCAGCATGGAGATCTGAATAGATGTCTCTTTGCAAGTTTCCTGTGGTCTGGAAATGTCTCCTACCCTTCTCCTTCCCTATTGCAAGACGAAATGTTTGCATTTCAACAGCTCCTAATCTTTTGCTTACCTTTAAGTTGACCATTCAGCCCAGGCACAATAAGGTATTAATTAGTTACCCTAGACTTTCAATGTTACTAGAATTACAATTTTTTCCCCACTTGAAATGCTTTCTTTCCTTTTTAAACAGGATGGCCTCCCAAACCTAATAAAACAACGGAAGTGGAATTCAGGCCTATGCATTGATCCTTTTCATTTATACCCCTTTTCCCCCCTGTAATTTTTGAAGGAAGAGGTTTGGGGCAGGGGGGGAAAGGGGAAGAGTCTCCTTTTGCTGTAGGCTATAGCCACTGGCTTTATCCATGGAAGGCCTTTCCCATGAAAGTTGAGGCTTGAAGCTGTCTGTAGCCTAACTTCAGCACATCATTGTTATTTCTGTAAGGGTGTTTTTCCAGCGTCAGGATAGGTTCTAATGGAAAAACTCCTTCCTAAACCTTTCAGCTTCTAGTAGTCACTATAGGAAAGAGGTACTACTAATGCCATTCTGTGTCAATCCATGCAAATTAGAAATAGTTCCACCCTCGTGTGTACAGACTCAGTTTTTATGCTCAGGACAGAACACAGCTTCCTTTTTATCTCTGAGTCAACAACGTGCTGCCCACAAGACAGAACCGCAAATATCTTAGTTTCAACATTGAATTTGATATCTGAGCAGCCAGATCCACTCTTATTCTGTGTAAGGTACTACTTGTAACTTGTGATCTTAGGGGTTATGTCAAAGCTCAGATTCCCACTCATCCATTTATTTTGTAGAAGTAAAGCATGACAATTTCTAGATGCAAGTGAAGAACATGTTGGGCTGCCTTTTGGCAAAATCTTGTAAAGAACTAGCAAAAACAGTCCCTGTGTAAATAATCTATTAAATTAGTTCTTCCCTTGTTATCATTTAATATATACAATCCAAACACAACATTTCAGTTTAGGTTACTCTGATGTTTAAAATTAAGACCATAGCAAACAAGACCCTACTCTCAAATGCCTTCTGTACCAGTAAACAAGAAAACCCCATGAAGTGTAGGGACAGAAGATACAGAAAATTATCTTTTCTTTCCATCTCCATAGTTGTTTCCTATACTTTACTCCTGCTAGTCATCTTAAAAAGGAAGACATCCAGTAAAAAGACAAGCGGTCTTGTCATATAGCATGTATGTGGAACTGTTTTCTCTACTTTTTGATTGGTCAAGCTCCAATCCACGCAGGTAAGATTTTTAAATGCTGCCCTAATTCCAATGAATTCCAATTCAGAAGTCAACTTCACTATACTGTAGTCTCTTATCTCTTGCTGTCGCTGCGCAGACATCAGCACCATGTCAGATTCCCTATCAAATTTGTACAAGCAGTTCAGTGGGTATAAGAATTATCCATGTTTGAAGCTAGGTGTCAGTCATCTGTTTTTCAGTATATAGCCAGTCTTGCTCATCAGTGAATAATCATATTCCCAAACATGCTGAAAATGTCTGCTGAATAAATACTCGGAGAAAGACAAGCTGTGTATTTGACAGTGATTTTAATCATGGCATGCTCCTTTTTTTTTCTTCCAAAGCCACAAACCAAAGGAGTTTTACTATACTGCTAGTATTTCATTGTCATACAAGAAGCCATATGTAGGCCTTTCATTCTGCACCTTTATTCTGCGTTGTGTTTCAGAGAAAAATGACAGGATCATGCAATTCATAGGCTACTCAAACAGTCTTACAGCAGCTTGCTTGGAGATCTGACATTGATAATCGTGTTTATTGCTGAATAGTATTTTGGAGCAAGAGATGACAAGGCACTCTATAAAGATGAGCCAGGGATTTTGTGTCGTCTTGTAAAACAGAATTAATAATGATCACATGGACAGAAAGCTGACAGGCAGGGCTTTTTGTCTTAGTTTAATATGAATGAACAATCAAAATATCCCACATTTTAGAAGAAAAAACTCTTTGAGATCCAAGTAGTAGACTTCAGCCAAAACCTATATCTTACACTATGAATAATAACATTCAGTAAAATGCATGAGTGTATAATAATGCATTAGTGACTGAGTGTACAGCTCCAAACAGTGATTAAACTATTCGTTATATTCCGTCAACATGTTTGAGAGTCACTGGAAGACACCAGCTTATTGACAGAGGTGCTTTGGGGAATGAAGCCTGAGCATGTTTTTGTAGTTATGTAGTGAAGTTTTGTCTGCTGCAGTTTGTTCTGAGAATGCATTTGCACTCTTTCTATAGAATATTTTATTGTCAGATACCATACTGTACCATAGGTACAAGGCTGAATAAATGACCAACTGTTCAAAATGGTGCATTTTCTTCAAATTCGCTGGAATGTTTCTTTCCAATCTGCCCTCTTTAAAAAAGAAATTAAGAAACAGACAACTCTGAAAATTGGCCATTTCAGATGATGGTTCGGCATTTTTAGGCCCTGATATTCCTGTTTTCTAATTTGTAAAAGAGAATCTGTTTGGGTGCCTCATACCAACCAATTTGTGCAATGCAGTGGTGTATAAACTGCAGCAGAGTATATACATGTGTTTGGGTTTCATTCCTTTCATACTGAACAACATCTCTCAGCATCTTCCTTGTTGTCTGCTCCCAGTGTGTCATAACTCTTCCACCACATGCCCCATGGGGTCTTACAACTCCACTGTAGTTCCTGGGCATTCCACTATCTGGCATGGTTTTGTCCTTGTGAGGTGATTACACATTTGGAAATGGATAACTGAGGTACCAAAGACTGACCGGCTCTCCCAAGCTCACACAGTAAGTGTGAGGTGCGTACCCGCTCTAAAGGCTACCTTATCTACCAAGCCACCTTTAATTTACACAGTTGCATCTTTTATTTCTTTCTCACTCTATCTTATCTCTTCCTTCTCCATTCTGCCTTCTAAGCCTTGGAAGGGCATCTCAACCATATGGGAAATGTCTTTTCCCTCTTTCAAATCCCTTCAATGCTTATCTCGTTGTCAAAAGCATCTCCACAACTGTGAGCTTGTATTAGGCCAATAATGAGCCTTAATTTTTCCCAGAACCAGGAAAGACTTTCTGCAAGAACAACACTGGAAATAAAGTAAGCAACCACAAAGAGAGATGCTATTTTCAGATGTGTCCTTGGTGGCAACAACAAAATGGGAGCTTTTGATCAGCTGTAATGCTTTTATTCACAGATCAGTTTGGTTTCATGTCAGCAATAATGGAAGTGGTGTTATTTTCTGTTTTCCAATAACATCTTTATAGCATTATGTTATTTTTCATTTTCAGATGATACTTGCAATGATAAGACATAAATCAAGCCAAAGCAGGGAGAGGACTTGATTGAAAGACAATTTCCCTTGCAGTGAGTGAGTGACCTTTCTTAAAAGTTCAGAAGCTGTGCTGGAAAACCATTCCTTTATTTTATCAAATGACAAATAAGTACCTTCAACATTGACTTGTTGCCAGCACCTCTGTTACTCTCATTCAATTTCAGTATAATGCATGAACTAACTATATTAATTGATTAGAACTGTTCTCTAAAAGTGGTCCAAAATCAAACCCCATACTTTGATGATGTCAGGATCTGGATATGAAAAAGATTCATTTCAAGATACTTCATTCTTTATCTGAATCTTGTCAACTTTCCTCTGCACCCTGGTTTATTGGTCACTAGCAGTAAAAGAGATTGAAACAATTGGGAGTTTCCACAGTAAGTGAAACTGCTCTTCCATATGTCAATATAGTAGATGTATGTAAACTCTAAAGTTTCCCCTTCTCCACCAACTTCTTGAAACCCATAGGGATATACCCCTTGTAGGATTTTGATCTTTAAGGAAGGAAGGCAAAACAGAAAATAGCAAGGTATCTGAGTGAAGCAAAGGCAGCCTTAGAAGCACAATAGGCAAAATTCCATTGTTCCCTTCTCCTTCCTTTACCCTTTCTACTCATTTTATCATGCACAAGTACATTGGTCCTCTCTTTCGTTAATAAAAGATGTCACTAGTGCTATCCCTCAGGGATGGATACCACGGCTAATATTGTTCAATACCTTCATTAATGACCTAGATGATTGTACCGAGTGCACCCTCAGCAAGTCTGTAGATGATGCAAAACTGGGAGGGGTGTTTGATACACCAAATGGTTGTGCTGCCATTTAGGGAGACCTTGACAGGCTGGAGAAACAGGCAGAGAGGAATGAAGTTCAAAAAAAGGAAATGTGAAGGAATTCCTGCACCTGTGAAGGAATAACCCATGCTCTGGTACAGGCTGGGCGCCAACAAGCTGGTAAGCAGATTTTCTGAGAAGGACCTCAGGTTCCTGGTAGACAAGAAGTTGAACATGAGCCAGCAATGTGCCTCTGTGACAAGGAAGGCCAACAGCATCCTCAGCTGCTTTAGGACGAGCATTGCCAACAGGTCAAGGGAAGTGATTCTTCCCCTCTACTCAGCCCTGGTGAGACACACCTGGAGTGCTGGGTCCAGTTCTGGACTCCCCACTACAAGGGAAACTTACTGGAGTGAGTTCAGTGAAGGGCAATGAGGAGGATGAAAGGTTTGGAGCATGTGTCATATGAAGAGAGTCTGGGTCAGCTGGGGTTGTTTAGCCTGGAGAACAGGCTCAGGGTGGGGATCTTATCCATGTGTATAAAAATCTGATGGAGGGGAGTAAAGAAGATGGAGCCAGACTCTTCTCAGTGGTACAGTGACAGGATAAGAGGCAATGGGCACAGACTGTAATAAAGGAAATTCCTTTTAAACATAAGGAAAAATCTTCTTCTTGTGAGACTGGCTAAACACTAGAACAAGTTGTCCCTGACAAGATGTCAGGACATGGCCTAAGCTCCACACAGGCTTTGTACCATTTCAAGTATTTCAGGATTTTTAAAGATACATGAGGCCTCCCCTTAGAATACCTAATTCATTGATGTCAATGCTTCATCCTGCTGTGTCTAATGCATCCATCTAAATTACAGTATTTTCTACTGGCTTGACTGTATTTTAGCTTATACCCATTGGTGCAATGAATTTTTTTTTTTTTTAGATGCAAGCTTTAAAGAGATTATGTCTTTTCTGACAATATCATCCCAAGACCCACAAAATTTTGCTTTTCTTGTAATGAATAAAAATTAATTTTGCACTTTAAAAAAACTGTAAAAATAAACCCAAATGGTTGAATAGAGAAAACTTAGAGCAATGACCACTGCATTCTTAAAAAAAAAAAAAATCCAAATATTTTCAGGTTACTTATGTGAAATCACTCTAGGCATGGCAATACTTGAGGTTTTCAAGATGTGATTGGACAGGGTGCTAGACAATCTTATCTAGGCTCCCTTTCCCACAAAAGGGTGGACCAGGTAATCTTTCGAGGTCCATTCTGACCTGGGCTGTTCGATTCTATGATACCACTTCCCCCTTCACCTTTCAAAAGCAGAAGCTGCTCCAGCAAACAGTCTTTCCATTTCAACCTCCAAAACAATATTTTTGAAGTGAAAATGAGAAACTGAGAAGATCTTGAAATACAATGTTCACTGCTGCCAAAAGATTGTAATGAAGGCAGATTTCCAGCTGAAACCAGTTTTAATTAGCATAGCTGATGCCATGTTTTTTGAGATGTCCAAAATTCTTGAATGACCAATGCAATGACTGTAAACACACACAGAGCACCAAACTCGGTCCCTAATCTTCATAAGTCTCTGTGCAATAAAATGTATTATTTATGGGCTATTCACTTGGTTATGTAAGGATTTGCGAGGTTACTATCATGGAGTACAGTGTAGCTCACAGCATACATTCTAGAGCTCCTTAACTCTTAAACTACATTGTGTATAAAATAATACATTTTCCCAGTCAAGAAGTCAAGAAAGCATTCCGGAAAGTTTCATAAAAGATAGCTTGATAAACATGGGAAACTTTCTTTGGAAAAGTAATTATTCAGACTAAGTTTTGGGGGATTTACTTATCACCAGCAATGACAAACTTATGAATGCTAGCACTAGCCTATTCCTAGGCATGGATTATATTTATATGTGGTGACACAATATTCAAGCTTAGGTATCTAAAGTTAGAATTCCTAATCCATGCACTAAGGAATAAAAGAAGAGCATGCTGATTTTAGACTGTACTTGTTCTAAGCAATGAGCAGAACAGATGAGTGTAAAAATACAGGTGGGGAGGTGGGGAAAGGAATAGAAATCATGAAAAATGAAATTAGTGCTATTTCTGGGAAATCAGCATCATAGAATTGATGAATTCTGGTTAGGTAAAAGCAGCAGCTACCCAGGAGGACTTTCTGCATAGAACTCG
The DNA here is from genome assembly GCF_965638725.1 of Aptenodytes patagonicus. Lineage (NCBI taxonomy): Eukaryota > Metazoa > Chordata > Aves > Sphenisciformes > Spheniscidae > Aptenodytes > Aptenodytes patagonicus. Next base: position 60,003,814 of record NC_134955.1, on the reverse strand, counting down.
GGCAAAACACTGAGTTCAACCATTATGTTGCATTGAAGTTAAGTGAAACCAGTGAGGTAAAAATAAAATAAAAACAGCCCCAAACCACAGTTTGGTTGTGACTCTTGAGTAGATGAAGAGCTCACTGGATTATTCAAGACCCAGACATAACGAAAACAGGTGCAACAGCATAGTTCTATGAAATAAAACAGCAGTAATACCAAGTCTGTTATCTTAGCTGAGTTTAGACAGCTGAAAATTGGAGAAAAGATAGAAATGTGACAGAATGGAGCTCCTGAGGCTTTTTGATAAACAGTTACAAGAAATGACTTCCTGGTAGACCAGACCTATGTTAGTGAACAGTAAGAAGACACATTCCTAGGCAATGAAACACAATTGTCTATGCCATTATAATGACATTATAGTCTGGCACAGCTTTGACTCAAGATAACTAGCCCTTTCCTAAATAATTCCTGGGCACAGTCTAAGAATTAGTATGGACAAAGGAACATTCCAAGTAGGAAATTTGCAAATAACTTTCCTATTTTGGAGGCTAAGAGAGATCAACAGTACGGACAAAGTTATTTTGTGCCAGTTAGCCCCAGTGCTAGAAATGTTAATTTACTAGTATATAGCCAGTATACGGCCAGTCTGACTTGCAAAAGTAGAGTTTGCAGACCCAACCCCAGGTGTAGTTTTGCTCATCGCTTTAGAGGGACTTGGACCCAAAAACTGTTGAGCTGCAGTGGTCCAGAAAAAATTTCAAAAGAACGATTTTCTTTGGTTATGTATGAGGAATATAAGTTATCTTATGCTAAGATTAATGTATAATGCACCTTTACTATGTGCTGGAAAAAAAGACTCTGTGATTAGTTCGGCGAATTAGGTATTTCAAAATAGAGGTATTAATAGCAAAAATGTGGTGATTAAACCATGTTTATCATGGGAGAGAAAAAGCTTGGCCTCAAAAGTGCTCCCCGAGGAACAGAACACTTTGCCTCATAAAGAGGCATGAAGAGCACAGAAGTGGAGGCTACATTGCAGTGTAACTGTCAGCCAAATGTTTTGTCTGAGAAGCTATTGGTAACCCATCTTGAGCAGAGCAGTGGAACAGGCATAAATGGCAAAAGGCATGACGCTCGGCCAGTTGCTAACTCAAGTAAGCATTTCACAGTTAAAGTTATAGCTCTCCATTCTTTGAAACAAGGTGCATATTTGCACCATGCTGAGCATAGTGATGGCATTCAAGTAATTAAGGAGAATTCATGCCATTTTATAAACTGAAATACACCTCTTTTACACAGAGATAATTTCATCCATCACCTCAGGAAAGTCTGTGGAAACTGCTACATAGCACAATACTACATAAGCAGTTCTCGCTAAGCAACAGACAAAAGTAATCTCCTTCTTAAATTGAAATTAAAGGGAAAGCCTTATTGTCCTGGTTTCGGCAGGGATAGAGTTAATTTCTGTCCTAGTAGCTGGTACAGTGCTGTGCTTTGGATTTAGGGTGAGAACAATGTTGATAACACACCGACGTTTTAGTTGTTGCTAAGCAGTGCTGACACTAGTCAAGGACTTTTCAGCGTCCCATGCTCTACCAACTGAGAGGGCTGGGGGTGCACAAGAAGCTGGGAGGGGGCACAGCCAGGACAGCTGACCCCAACTGGCCAAAGGGACATTCCATACCATGTGACGTCATGCTCAGCATATAAAGCTGGGGGAAGAAGAAGGAAGGGGGGGATGTTTGGAGTGATGGCGTTTGTCTTCCCAAGTAACCGCTACATGTGATGGAGCCCTGCTTTCCTGGAGATGGCTGAACACCTGCCTGCCCATGGGAAGCAGTGAATGAATTCCTTGTTTTGCTTTGCTTGCGTGTGCGGCTTTTGCTTTACCTATTAAACTGTCTTTATCTCAACCCACGAGTTTTCTCACTTTTACCCTTCCGATCCTCTCCCCCATCCCACCGGGGGGGAGTGAGCGAGTGGCTGTGTGGTGCTTAGTTGCCGGCTGAGGTTAAATCACGACACTTATGAAGGGAAAATGAAATTTCCCTAGTTGCATCCTGACAGTAGGTCTAGTCTAAACAATTCTTAGTCAGAGTAAAACAGGAACCTGTCTTCCTGACATCATCTATTTCATGTATTAAATATGGTACATTGCTCTGACAAATAGTACTTTAGTTTTTATAACTAGTGTATTTCTGTCAAAATCGAATGAGGGCTTTTCACCTACATAAAAATGCATTAACTAGATACTCTGTACTCTTGACAAATTCTGACTCCGCTGGTTCTGCACTACTTATCCTGCGTTAGACAGGTAACTGTAAATACATTATGACCACAATCCAATCATAGCAAAATATTATGCAGCATTTGGGAAAATATTTCATCTCCTCGTTTGCAGCAATTGACTTGATAAAGTACCTCATATGTAGCCCTTATATTTTATTGTAAGGTTATTAGCACGATTGGCTACTAGGATATAGGATCTGAATATCTTCAACTGGAGAAAATATGCTACAGGAAGGAAGGTACTTCGCCTTCCTCCAAAGCAGCCTAATTTGAAGTGGCACAAGGTTTCATGTGAGATATATAATTCCATTAATGCAGGATATATGATTTTCCCAAAAGTTTCCTGTGGGGGCTGCGTTTTTGAATAGCTCTTTGTGGACCCTCTAGAGCTGACTTTCTGTCACGCAGAGGCTCATGGAGCGTAACTCAGATCTGCCAGACTTCAGGCATTCAGCAAATTTTCTCTTGTTTCTCCTCTCTGAACACATATCAAAACAGCAGTATTCTTTACATCTGGAAAAGATGGTAATAGATTTTACCAGAAAACTACTGGCCAAATTGGATATGCAAGCGAAGGAGTGAGATGAAGGGATCTGGGATGGTCACCATGGCCCAAGAGCTCTCTGATAAGCAACCCCTCCTTGAAGGCTGAGAAGGCCAAGCCCAAAGACATTGCTAAAGCAAGGAGATCTACCATTCCCTAAGAAAACTGTTGATGCCTCAGGGCAGCAAACACAACCAGGAGACAACAGTCGTCTTGTTCTGTGTATTAGTGGGTCTCAGAAAAATCCAGTGCTGGATGCTTGGGTACTGCCACATTTAAATATCAGGGATTTGATTGAATTTTCAATGACAGTAGCATTGAGCACTTCTGAAAATTATCATCCTCTAATGTCATATAACTGCCTGAAATACTTAAATTTGCATTCAGATCAGCAAAGCAACCTCATCCAAATTGTCCTGAAAACATCATGATTTCTATATGGTAAGTATGCTAGATTGGATGAGAATTGATCTATTCTCTTACATCATTAGCTTCATGAATCCACCCTTCCTGCTTTCCTTCTTCTTTAATACAAAATTATATTCCACATATATTCATCTCTCTAAGGAATTCCTCCTACCCGCTACATTGCCCCTCTCAGCCTGTGGTCTACCATATTACTTAAGGCAGGTTTTGCAATTTTGAAGATAATTCATTTACAACAGACAGCCATTTCTGTTCATTCTAGGATTTGATACAGTTCTAGTCCACGTAGGTACTGTGTGCTACAAGGACTGCTATATCTCATATAACATGCTTAGTCATTCCTGGGAGCCCTGAAATGGCTGCTCTGAACTTCGTAGACATGCTTCTATTCCTCAGCTTCCTCCTTATCTCTCTTTTTCAAACTCAAGAATCAGAAAATATTCTGCAGGAATAAAAGGCCCCAAAGGTGTATATCCCACAAATTCCATGTAAAATATTATTTTATCCAACCTTGTAACAATAACGATAGAAGATTCATTTTATTTTTCCTAGTAGGAATGCAGGTAGAAGTTATTAGCCCTCAAGATCCTGGAGCAACATACCGTATCAAAGTGCAAATCCAGCTTCCCCCAGAAACAAACTTTCTCCTCTCAGAAACACTTTGAGTCACAATTCTATTGAGCAAAATAAACATGAATACTTAAATAGAAGCCTTACAATTCACAAGAGGGAAGGTAAGAGAAAGCATCCCATATAGCAAAAATATAGATAATGCAATAATGACAGTCGCTGTTTTGTTGGTCCACTATCTATCACTACAATCCATCATCAGTATCTGAAAACTTTTTCCAGACTCGTAAATTTCTATTCTGCATCTTTTAATGCAGCCTACCTCATTATAATCCGCTTGACAGCACAGAGTAAGAGATGGTCTTATTAGCTGCCAGAAATAAAAGATATTTTAGCAGAAGAAAGCCTCTTTAAACAATATATTTCTTCAGGGAAATTCATCGAGGATGATAGCAGTAACAGAGTAATTCTTCAGGAGTTAAGACATGAAATATAGACTATTGTGTAAAGCACAGCTTTGCTAAAACCCATGCAGAAGACCGAAACATCACACTATGTGGCAGACTTCTGATAAGGCATCAGGGCTATCCAGCAGTGTTCTGTCAGTATCTGTCAGTTCAATCACAAGTTCAGGCTAAATTTATGAAGCCCCTTGAATTTTTGGGAAGATCAAAAATTCAAAATTAATCAGAACATTACCATTTGGATGATGAACCTTTGAGCTTCCTCATTGCCACAAATTTATTAAAAGCTTACTAAAAATATCTCTTGTATGTGTGCACCTACAGGGGATCACCTAAAACTTGCATTTTGGAGTTTAATCATTACTGCAGCAGACACTGCAGTCTTATTTTTCCTCAGTAGAATCAAGTATGTTCAAGAGTGATTTGGTTTAGTCTAGATCAGCACTTCCCAACACATTAGGTCTATTTGGAGCTGGATCTTGTCTTTTGAGGGGTCACAACCATGCTGTTTACACGGAGTCCTGAAACATCCTTAAACTGGAAATTGCAATGTGAACAAACCATCATTTCCAGCTACTCAAAACTGTAGTTTTATGAGTCGGGCATGACACAAATTAATTACAGTTTAAAATAAATGTTGGATCTTTCTTTTAGGGTTTCTCACTTCTGTATCTTTGCCAATGCAACGTTTAGCAGATACTCCTGCTAAAGCACAGCTTCCTTTTTATATAAATGAAATCTAAGAATCACACGATTCCATGATCTGAAATTTAAATAAATTGTGGGGTATTTAAACTATAGTACATTTTATAAGATTCAGAGATGAAGAAAATGGGCTGTTTTACATGATAGGTGGTATAAACTGTTGAAAACTTCTTTTCCCCATAAGAATTACCTTAAGAATATTGATCCTGTGCTATCGCCATTTAGCCAGTGGGTAAGTATGGTGTTCTTTGTTGACAGAAACCATCCATCAGTCCCCGAAGGAGAGACACTACATTTCAGCAAAGAAAATAGCCCACGTTATTACCACCCTGCAACTGTCGTGCTACCTGGTAGAATGGGATGTCATGTCCCACTAACAGTATGTTAATGACATCTGCCCTGAAACAGAATTTTCAATTTTCAGAGCTGATGGATATACTTGGGTTCTGGACAAGGTTAGGGTTACATGGGGATCTTCGTGAGTTACAGCCCCTACAAATATCTGTTTGTTCTTCATATTCCCTTCTAAGGGAAAAGCAGGTTGTTCCAAGTAAGGCTCTAAAACAATAGCCATATTAAGTCCTGGGCTGAAACATGCACCCTAAAGCAATCAATATGTCCTCAGTCATTCAAGCAAGCAAACGTTATTTTGGAACTAGTTGCTGATCAACTTATTCATACCAGGAAGTGAAAATATTATGTTTAAATCACAAGTAATCCTTCCTACCTGTAATGCATTATACTTCTCTACACTATTTCATTTCTATTCCTACTTTTGCTAGAGGTTAGGAAAAGACCAGTTAGAAAAATGGTAAAAAGGCAGTTCTAAGAAGTAGCTTACATTCTCTGTCTTTAGAAACAAGACAGACGTTTATGGTTTGGAAGGCCTGTTTTCTCACATTAGCTAGCATGATATAAGGCTGTAAATATCCCTTTTCTACCTTGAAGGGTCTGAAAAAGAGACTCATTTTCAAGTGAGTCAAATTTAACAATGCACAACAAATATACTTAGCAAAACGCTGGCTAAATAGAGCTTAACAGGCATATGCCTTTCTGCAAATCAATTTGGCATCTGGAGTCTGATTTTTCTATTTTGCCTTCCCTATATCTTCTTGAAGCAATTTTAGGAGAAATAACCAGAGAAGCAGCATTGGCAACATATTGGAAAAATGCTGGTTACAGATGGTATAAAGAACACTATCTTGTTGAAAATCCATAAAGACTCAAAGCAACAGACAAAAAGAATGGGATACAAAAATAGTTCATAAATTCTAGAAGCATTCCAGCTTATTAGCTTTATTTCCAGACTTAACTAAATATGCTTGAAATTTCAAGGTAGAGATTGCTAACAGGTCATGTTCTTAGAAGTGCTGACCCAAGGTTAAGTATTTTTTCTCCAAGCTATATTGGAGTCAATAGCTTCAACAGGGTGGTATTATATCCCCTACTTTTAATAATGTTCTCAGCTTGACACGATCAAATTCCTGTGTTTCTTTTGACAAAAGTAAAGTTTATGTTCCTCAAAAGTCACTGCATATGACATTTGCATGGGCTTTTTTTTTAAATAAAAGAAACGAGGCTTAATGGAACACAAAATCTAACCTACAAGTGTCCAGAATGACCATCTCCCAGCAAAAGAGAGGTCTCCTCACAAACACGCTCGTTAACAGCATTCATTTTCTGTGTATGCTATGGTTCCCGTAGAGGTGTTTAGATGCTGATACAAATGTGAAATGAATGAAGACTGTGGGAATCTGTGTGTAGGTGTGCAATAGCCAGGCTGCTGAAAGTTGAGCGTGACTGATGTGCAGATAGCAGGCTATGTGTGGAGAATGATAAACATGGTGAGAGAAAAGATTAGTGCACACGTGAAAGAAAACTTGCTATATATTGCCTGAATTTGCAGCACACCCCCTCTCTCAAGGTTATCTCCCCTCTCCTCTCCCAATATTTGATTACACTTGACAGAGTGATGAGTACTGCAGCCAGATGAGACACATTTATTTTGCTGAACAATCCCACAGGACTTAGAAAGACAGAATAATCCCCCATCCAAGGTACAACTTAGGTCTTCAGGATACAAGCTGGGCATTTTTATTTTTTGTTTAGAAATGCAGGTTCAGAGCAGCTGAGGTTATTTCTAGACTGAGGTCAAATTCAGCAAATAGTTTTAGCCGGACCTTCAGTTTTTAAGGGATGACTTTATATTTGTCCAAAAGTCCTCCTGCACCAATGTAAACCATTTGCAGGGCTAATCCTTCCTAAGATTTCTGCTCCTAACGAGCCACTCCAGTCACCAAGAGCATATGACTTTCCCCAAAGCCATCCAAGAGATGTACACAGGCACTACAGGGCAAACACAAGGCCCTGGCTGGCCAGGCCCCTGCCCTGCCATCCCTGGGGGGTCCCCTGCAGTTCCTCGCCCCTGGGAGCCCCTGGCCCCGGCTGCATCCGGAACGTTCCTCGGTAGGTTTTGAGTTAGTAAAGGAATGTCAATGCCCCCTTTCTTTCTCTCTCCCTGTTAAGCACCGGGGGTTGTGAAGTTTTGCACAATTGCCATTGGACTGTCAGGGAAGGATTTTGAAGGCCATTGTCAAGCCCCTTACATTATGTTGTGGCTTAGCAATAGAAAATACTCCTCATACACAAGGGCTGAGTAAGCTTCCTTCACCAAACTCCCTTCTTACATCACTCCATGAAGGGAGGATGAGCGAGACCAATTAAAGACATTAAATTCACCATAATGGTTGGTCACTTTAATGAAAAAACCTATATTCAAACACAAGTGGCCATTCCGTTTTACTGTTTTCATGACATTTTTCCCATGGCATAGCAAAGGAAGATTTTAAAAAGACACATTTCAAAGCTCTAAACATGATAATGGGAAGTAAATAAAGTGCCTGAACACCACAAAGTAGGATCCTTTTAAAACCGTAAGATACCATTCAGACACGCTATCAGCACTCTTACTGCAACCTTGCTCTTAGCAATAACTTGGTCTGAAGAAAGCAAATGAAAAAAGGGAGGTTTTCATTTTTTCCCATGGAAGCATAAATTACTTTGCAAATCAAAATATGTGCATATGTATGTACATTTATGTGTGTGTGTGTGCATACACTTACAAATTTAGTACAAATTCCAAATGCTCAAGAATTTATCACACTCCGTAGTGGTTTGTTTAAGAGAAAACTACTGTCTTTGTTTAAGAGTAATGCTTTATTTTGCATTGGCTAGTTTTCTAGCTTCTAATCTTTGGTTACTTTATATCTAGATTTGAGGTGATGAGAGTATTTATGACAACAGGGATTTAAAACCTGACGCTGAAAGAAGGTGACACTGAAAGAAGGCGGCACTAAGAGGCACTAGACTTTTCAAAGCTTCTATTATCTTTCAAGTATTGTGACTCCTTTCACATGTATTACCTGGAATCACTTAGAGATGCACTCTTTCTTCATAGACACTTAGACAATACTTGAAGTTTTCCAACAGTATTTCTGTGGCAATCCCTGTTACTCATTCAAGTTGAGCTGGAATGTACTGGAGGAGTTAATCCTTATTCTGTTTGGTGCAATAAAAATTGCATGCTGTCCTCACAAAGTTACCAACAAATTAAGTTATACAACCAATGACCAACTGAACAACGGTACCAGTCTTGCCCTAGACTTTTGCTTTTACCTTTTGGAGCACCAACTTTTAGAAATAACTGCTTCATTGCATTCATTCCCTCACCCTTCTAAGACCTGCTCCCCTCACATTGAATGAGTTTTAAAATATCCAGTTCAAATCCCATAACAGAGCAAGACAAAAGATTCCAGTCACATTACTGCTGAAATTCAAAGTTGAGCCTTGACTGTACTTTCTTTTCCTACTGCTGCTGAGGTTATTGTTAGCAATTATTTTACTGAAAGAAGAGGGAGGTGGAGAAAAAAAATGAGAAAGAATGAGTGGTTAGATAGCAGTGTTCTGCAAGATATACTTAGAATCAATCATATTACTGTTTTCTCAGCCAGGCTAGTGATCATAAATTCTGTATCTTTCCCTAAGCTCAGTGGCTGTGCCAGCCATTCATTCTGAAATGCTTCATGTTTCCTGTACAGGAATTCACAATAGGATTATGGATTCAGGAGAAAGCTCTGCTCAAGGACGGGCAGGGAGTGAAAGGAGACTTGTTTGGTACAGCACTGCATAGTGTGCAAAAGGAAAAGCAAGCCAAGAATATGGAGAAATGGAAAAGGAAGTAGAAAAAAAGAGAGTTTATTTGTAGTTCATGATGGAAGTTTTGTTCAATGAGGAGTTTCTCTGCCTTGCCTTGCTTTCATTTGGAAACTGGAACTGGAATTTCGTTGGGCCAATTCGGAATTGACCACTAACACCTGGAAAAACATTTTTACACCTGGAAGAGCCAAAGGAAAAAGGGCTATACACACACGGCTGGACAATATTTTGTCTCTCTAACATCCCAACTGTAAGTATGGCAGTGACTAAAGCAAAATCTGCAAATGAAGTCATGTTTCCTCTCCTCTCATGTCAGCTCACTGGAAAAAACCACCATTTCTCATAAGAATTGCAATGTCCTTCCTTCCTTCCCCATACATGTCTTGGAGGTCCTGGCACATAATGACTGCCCATTTGCATTTGGCTTGAACTCACCAGTCTGCTCCTAACATATAATGGAGCCTGAGGGGAAGAATTTGCTAGTCAAAAGATCTTATCATGGAAAAACTAGTTGCAGAGCTATGCAGTGGCCTTGCTGGTCTGAAAAAAAAAAAACAACAGAATAAAGAGCAGCCAAATATTTTCCATGCCACCAGTGGTTAAAGCAAATGGGAACACAAGCAGGAATGTGGTTACAAGGTCCTATGGCTACAGGAGCTGTTCTACTACTGAAGCCACCAGGAGTCATGAGCTAGAAACGTCTGCTTTATGTCTGTATCTTGCAGCTGTTAGAAGCAACGAGTGCTGGATTTCAGCAGCTTCTGCTGAGTTTTTAATTCAGTGTCAGTCCAGAGGCATTAATTGTTGCCTTTTAAGAGGCAAGGTCTGTTTTTTCTGGTGAAAGGAAGGTGCTGCTGTTAGGAGTTTGTCCCTACGATGCTGGGAAGATCTGCCTCCTTGAACACCCAGCTCTTGCACATTGTTCAATGTTCAAAACTCAGTGGGAGCAATAAACCCAAATCTCCTGACAGCTGGTAAGGAGCAACGGTAAGGGGAATCTCCTGAGCATGCCCACACTGTCTGGGATGCATGTAGGAACTCAACAGCAGCAGTGCAATAACTTAATGTAACCAGTTATCCTTCCCTTTCCCCTGACACCTTCTTTTTGTCAAGTCACGGAGGTGTGGCTAACCATTGGTCACCTCCCCACCTCAGGCTGGCAAGCTAATGATGCAGAGCATGGGTGATAACACAGTTCACCTCTGCCTTCACATTAGAGATGAAAGGTCCAGTCTTTTGGACAAGCCAAACCAGGATAAGCTAAAACCTGACTACTCAGAGTAATTTCCAATTGATAAATACAATAGTGACCTCTCTTTATCCAAAAGCATCCTTGGGCAAAAGACAACTTAAAGTAGAATGTTTCAAAATACAGGGCTAAATTTAAAGAATGGATTCTTCTCTGCAGTGCAATACTGCAGATATAATTGACTACCGGACCATGATGTACATATTTGTGTTGGGCTTTACACAGGCAGAATTCCAACAAAAACGTTTAAATACTTTAAATGGTGACATGACTAAAACTCCAGAAGTGTGTATGGTTTTATATATTAAACATATAGATACATATGTGGATGATTTTATAACCATAATTACATGCCTTTATAATTGCAATGGTTTGTGTACACAAAAATGTGATGCTTAAAAATTTTTCTCCCAAAATATCCAAGGCAAAACAAAATACTTAGTTTTTCACATTTGTGCGATCCCTTTGGGGCACTTCCTACACTCCTTTCTCAGGGCTGGAGCTCTAGAAGTAGCATACAACCACTAGAGCCAAGGAGAGTAGCAGGTACTGCTGATTGTAATCAGTCTTGTCCCCTCTTAAGGGAATTCAGTGGGTGTTTCAATTGAAAGATTTTGGCTCTACCCAGTTTTCTACTTATATTCACAAACAATACTGAATCAATCCCTTTCAATCTCAAGTGTACATGACTAACTAGTAATTTCCTGCATTTGTGACATACCATGACCCTCCCTGATGCTGTTAAAGTTTGTGACTACACAGAAAAGCACTGGCAAGTCGATAGCGAATGACCCTTGGTAAGTTGTTCTGCAATTGCTTGACTTTGCTCTGGAAGTTTATGCTCTCATAGCAACATGGACAGCATATCATTCTGTGCTGGCTTCATTAAAAGAAAACAATCCTGTCTTTCAGTTAAAAAAAAAGAAAGCTGTAACTGTTGAAGCAGCCTGCACCTAATAAGCTACTTCTAAATCTGGCTCCATCATTTCAGCCTGTGGATTAGCAGAACAGAGCTTGCAGAATCCTTCTCAAGTAAGTATTGCTTTCTCTTAACAGCATGTTTGCTTTTTCATTTAAAATGTATAACAGGTAGTAAAGAAGTCTTCAGCATTGAATTAGTGGTGCTGCAATATGACAACTGAATGCCTGCTTTAAACATTAACTAACATGCTGTGTTGTTTCATTTGGCAGACATTACTGTCTTAAAGAGGAAATATTTAACACACTAAGGTACAAGACAGCAAATTATATGGATGAAGCTTCCCAAAGCTGCAGTGCTAGAAAGCTAATGGAATGATTTATAATTGACTGTCATGATAGGGTTGTTTTAAAATTAGTTATATATCTTTTATTTGCATAATACACATCATGGAACATGTCTATTTGATCTGATCAGAACTGGAATATGTATTCTGAATATGCTACTGGCTATTAAGTATGAAATTAGCAAAATTATTTCTATCTTCAAGAAAGGAAAAAGACAGATAGTGGCATTAATATTATTAATAAAGCTAATATGTACACATTAAACTTACCTCAGGTTTGTATTAAATGCTGAATGAAAATATTTGTAATGGATGACTTTGTATAATTATACAAAGTATTAGTCAATCATTGTTAAACCCGACAGAGTATAAATGAAATAATTGTTTGTATGAGAAACAACGTAAATGTATGCTATTTGCCAAAACAAACAGCACATACTGTAGCATGCTTTCCGCAAGAGTATTTACACACCTCTGATGAACATGTCTCTTTAATATAATGAAATGGGGTGGGCCTATGGGAGTTAAAGGAAAAAAAATAGCAATATTTTGCTCCATGTTCAAATTGCAACTGTTGTAGCAGAAAGAAGTTAGGAACCGGCAACCCACACGGATACCTTTACATTTCGTGTGCAAACACACATGTATCCACGTGCAAACAAACATTTTCTTCTCATTTAGACCTAGCTGCTTAGCACCAATTCCCATGACATGCAGCTGATTGTAAACACACAGGTTTGCAGCACTCAGCAAAACTGTATTGTAGCTGCATCTGAGACATTACAGCTCTGGTACTAATATCCTGGAAACTTTAAACACAAACATGACCTATACCTCCAAATAATATTATTTATCATATTTTTTTATGTAGGGAAAATATGCTTCAAAAAAATCAAATTGTTCAATTAACTTCTACAGAAAACTACATAAATACTTTCCTCCTGCTCAAGTTATCCATCCCCTGACACCCCATGACAACAGAAGTCAAGAAATTACCATTTATTTCTCCCAGTTATTTTCAAATTATTCATAACAACAAATTTAAAAGCATACTGCCAAACCAACTAATTTATGTGCAGGCAAGCTTTTTCAAGCAAACTTTTCCAGGATATATTGAAGCATGGAATTGGAACAACCATTTCCTTATTTACAGTGTAATAGAAATAGAAAGTCTTTGGCAGATTACGCATATGGAGAGATAAAGAATGAAAGCAGCAATAACAAAATTACTGTGTTACAGTTATGGTGAACAATAATATATACTTCCTTTTGTAAGCAACACTAAGCTTCCTAGGGCCAGCTCTGAAGAGCCTAATAAATTAGAAGCCAATAAAGGAGAGGTTTAGCCTGACATCCCACAGCCCTTCCCAAAATCTCAGGAAAACACAGGATAGTTATAACAAGGCCAGTAAGTAGTGCCAGTAAGTAGTAAAACTTATGTTACCAACCCCACAAGACTAAAGGAGACATCAGCGAGTAGTAACACCACTAACAAACTCTGATCATTTCCACAGCTATTACTATTCAGCAACAAGAGGAAGCAATCATTGGTAAAATGTTTCTGAGACAGACTAGGAGGGTGAGGAGGAGGAAGAGGGCTGCATTTGTGAGGCCTCCAAGGGGAAACGGTGACTTCATGATCAAGGAGATGGCATTGCTTAGATGAAAAGGCTCATTCCTTCCTTATCCTTTCTGATTTCCTAATCCTCCAAAAGACTGATCCTAACGAAATCCCACAAAGCTAGTACAGGTCAATTGTTCTTATGAAAGTCAAAGCCTCCGGGGATTTGACTCACTACAAAGAACTGTGAATTTTTGTCATATGCTCTTGAACAACTCAGTCTAACACAGAATTTACTAATTTGAATAAGCTCACTGGACAGGGGGGAAAAAAAAGAGAATATCATAGCAACGTCTTATTCCTTTGTGGTTTATGCATTTGACAAAAACTTTCCTCCCAGTCTTGAACTTTCCTCTATGTTTAACATTTAATTAGTAGAATTACATATCCCTGCAGATGTAAAAAAGATTACAAGAAAAATGGTGCTGTACTGAAAGATCTCTTCAATACTCCTGGAAGCATCACTGGGATGGACTTTGGGTAGCCTTAATTCACCACTAAGGTGGTATCCATTCAAAAAAGGACGTTATATGGCTTCAGAGACCGGAAAGCCTTGCAGACTGTGGCATCCAGCATCAAACTAGGAATGGATTTAAGTAATAGAAATTAAATTGGTATAGAAAATATAATGAATTTTAAAATAAAGCAGAATTCAGTGGGTGGGAAATATTTTCATGCCATCTGAAGATAAAGGAAGTGTATTTTTATTCCAATTCTGCATGAGAAACTAATTCCATTCTTCCACTCACTTTTCCTCTCTACTGTCTTAAATTTTCTTACACCTTTTCCTCTTCTTTTGTCAAATAAATAATAATAATAATAATAATAATAATAATAATAATAATAATAATAATAATAATAATAGGATATAGGGGCTGGGAAATAGGAAGAAAGAAAAGGGAGAGTAAAATGAGGAAAACAGTATACCTAATTTGGAAAGCCACATGACACTGCCATCCTTCCTCAAAGAAGGACAAGTTTAAGAATAGACTCAGAGGATTTCACACTTTCCTAAAAACACACATGTTCAAGGAGCAGTGGAAGAAACTAAGACTCCTCATCTGTGTATTCTCAGAAAGATCAATTATTTTGCTGTCTTTTCACCAAGCAACTACAAAGTGAACTGGAGACACAGAATCAAATGCTAGTGTAATGCATATGACCTACAGCTCTACCCATCCTACAGCACGGCTACAAAGAAGGTACAGCGCGTGAAGAAGAGCTCATGGAGCAGCTGGCTAAAGCAGAAGCTGAGCAAGAAAAAGATGATGTTGGCAGAGGACAGAAAGCATTTTGAGGACTCATTCACAGTCAAGGTACGCAGCTGCGGTTGGTCACTAAACACTAATTTGATAAAGAAACTGTTATTCACAGATGCTATTATCTTCCGTTAGCTAGGAAACTCCATCTCTCTTGGGTGTGGACAACAATCTCTCAGGCAGGTGGTATCGCAAGCTTTTAGTGCTAAGAAGTTCCAACACGGAGAAAATGCTATAGTGTATATGCTCTGAAGCTCAGCCTAACTAGACCACAAATCTGTTCCCTATATTGTACATCAGCCTCCATATAATTTTGTATTCCTCCCTTCAAAGCAATCCATTGTCTGAACTGTGGATAAATAAAAGATCACTTAAAACCCTTGAAAAAAGATCACAGTCTGCAGCTCCATTTCTCTAGCTTTTCTCAGCAAAAGTAAAATTTCTCTTCATGGGAGAATGAAAGGGGAAACGTCCCTTGGGAATTAAGGGTAACCAAATGTCATTATCTAATGCCGCAAGTGCCTGGTACATTTCTTTGAGCAGCTTTAAAAATACACAGACCAACATGTGTCCACAGTGCAATTTTCTACTGCTAGGGAGCAGACGACACAACAGCCAACAGTTTACAACTGATACTACTTTGGCTGCTTGCACGGTAATGGAAGGTGCTCTGACAGTATGATACTGAATGCAGCAAGGACGTGTGTCGAATGGAAAGACTTGTCGTCTGTTGCACTGCCATAAAAATAATTTTAAAATTGGTATATTAAAACATTTTGCACCTACATTTTTCTCTTCCTTAATTTTTAATTCATTTGTAAAGCTATAAATACAGCTTGCATGTTAAATGCATGGCTGGCCCTGGTTTTACTCCAGCTGTAGCATTTGTCAGAGAACAGTGACTCTGTTTTCAGGGTGGTGCAGTATTTACGCTAAAAAACATCTCTCCTCTAACGCTCAACCCTTCTTACAGGTTTAGCACGGCTCTGTCTAGAATACAGCTATAAATTAAATGAATCAGATTTGTGACTGATGGCAAGAAAGATGGCACAGCAATTTGTTGCATTGTGTTTGGTCACTCTGTAGTTGTAAGACATAAATGTTTTCCTCATCATGGTGGAGAGGTAGATCAATGAGAATTTAGAGGAATTTAGATCCTTTAGATCTTTAGATTTAGATTCAAGGTTAGATGCAGACACTGTCCACCATGCAGATTCCTACATAGAGGCATGAGTTTCTTAAATGTCTCTGGTCTGTAAGACACCACAGTACCTTTTCATGTCCTTTTCATGCCAATAAAACCTACCATTTGTTAAGAAATCAGACTGATTTAATGGTGGCAGCACTGGTCCAATTTCCTGTTTGTTATGACATGACACAGAGCTACCAACAATTCACAGAGAAAGGAAAAACTCATTTTAAGATTTTTAATTTGTTCCTGTTAACAGTCACTCGTTAAAATAAAGGAACTGAACTTTCATTCTACTGGTCTGGAAGACAGCTGGATCTCACAGAGTTAGAGCAAATGTCTGCTGGAATTTTCCTTAGGACTGCAAGACTTTTAAGCAGAACCTAGTGAGGTAAAATGACTACAGGCAATGCTGGCTGCATCTCCTGTCCATTGGAAATTATTTGTTCTAAAAGAAAAAAAATATGGTGAAGGTAATATTTAGTGAAATGGAATTTTTGCTGTGTGACACCTAGCATCCTAGAAATAGAGATTATTCCCATTAATTTGGAAAGGCGATATACTTTCTGGAGAATAACTAAATAAAACAATGCTGAGAAGACTTTAAGCCAACACTTGCTGAAGAAACTGGGCTAGACAACCTTGTATTAAAAGCAAATTAGTATTTGGCAACTGTTACAGAAAAAAAAAAGAAAAAATAAACCATCTGCTAAAAGAAAACCAGAGAGGAACACCTATATTATTTAAAGGGATAAACTTAATTGTAAAACAGAAAGGTCCCATAAAACACACCAAAATGAATTGCATTAAGTGCAAAGAGTAGTGGATAAGATGCAATAAAATTTTCATTAAAGGCAGGAGGGAAGAGTATACCTGAACAAGAATGGGCACTGGAAGAGTTGGGATATAGCTATTTTGCGAGTGGACTATATGCTGAAGAACTTACACATCTGTAGGGCAAACTGAGAACTTTGAAATGAACTGCAGTTCCTATCAAGTCTGGTGGGTTTGGCTCTGGTCCTTGGGCACTATTTCTGAGCAGCTGAAAGGCTGACTGAGAACTAGAAACAAAATTACTTATAGGAAATACACTCCATTATAATGGAAAAACTCACCCTTTGCTGCCAGAAGAACAGCACAGAAAACAGTGTAATTATTGATGCAAAATCCTGGACTCTACTCACTGACTACAAAAGGCTCTGGAACCAACCTTGATTGGAATTAAAATAAACCCTAATATTGTTCAAAATCAGATTGACACTTTTTTTTTGTTAATAACCTAAAATTTTCTTATGAATCTCAAAATGTGGAAAACCTTTAGACTTGTTTATTTTTTTAATGTAGATAATCTGCTGAATATATTATCGTTAATGTATCAAAAGGCATAATCTTAGATATACAAAAACTTTGCACACTTCTTTAGTACTAGAACTGTTGAATGTTGTCTGCTTTGACACAAAAATGATCATATCTTCCAGAGCTCTACACAAAGAAACTTCCAGTTGTCATAACAACCTACTGCAGCTTTTTTGCTACATAGATAGCTTGTATTTGCTTTTGATACTATTAGCAAAAATTAAAATCTCCCAAAGTTTAAAAAACAGGGATATTTTTTAAAAGGGAGGGGGGAATTAGTAGAATTTTTTTTTTAATTCCCACAAAACTCAGCTTTCAATTTTAAATCTTCAGACAGTGGTCTGTAGAGATATTACATTGCATCAAGTCATGTTTGGAGGTAATTCTATTATGCTCCATTTTTATACAAAATATGCAGGTTTCTAATAATGTCTGTGTAAGTTGACACTCAGAATATAAATAAGCCTAAATTAACCTTTAGGAAAATCTTCCTGTGTTTTCCTAAGTAACAAGTTTACTAGACAAGTCCCTGAATGCTTCAGTCTTGTCAAATGAAATAATGAATCATTATGAAAGTCCCATTTAAGCTGTGATCTTAGCTATCATTCTGTTATAAATGTTTCAGATTCAGCAGTCAAATTAGTAGGAAAGGATCAGTATTGCTCTGTTTGTATTCTTATATTAATACTAAAATAGAATAGAACAGCTTAGCCATTGCACTACACAAAATTACAAACTGGATCCACTTGAGTCCCTAGAAATGGTTCACTTATGAATTATCACTATGTGAGTTTGTTAGTACCTAGAGATGCCACCTTGATCAGCGTCTCATTATGCAAGATTGTGTACCAATGCGTAGAAAAAGACAGTCCTTTCCTAATTTTTAAGGACAGTTAATGGCAGCTACAGAAGAAAGTGCAGGTGTTCACCAAAGTTCAACTAACAAGGTAATGGCAGAGCTGCTAATGCTGGACATAAAGGACATCTTATTTGCAGTCAGGTCTATCACTTAGGTCAGACAGTTGTCGATTAATTTGCACAGACATACTGTATCATTCCAAGAATTGTGCCCACCATTTCTAAAATAGGGCAAAATTAGTGCATAGGTTTTTCTCTTAAGATTATTTTAATGTTAATACGACAGTTTTAGAAGAACTTAGAAATTAGGCAAATATCCACCTAGCAGAGGCATGTTGTAGCAAGAAATAACAGAAGAATCTGATCATTAACACAGCTCCCTGAAGGTATTTGTTTCAAGAGTACAGCCCAGACTACTACAGCAATGCATTGCTATTCACAGACATACCTGCTTGCACTGGAACGAGAAATTCTCTTTATCAGAAATGTCTTCAAAGAGATTTAGATATATGTAATTTTAACACTTTAAAAAGTAAGTCACTTAACATATGGAAAATAAATCATGAACACCAAATCATTATAAAAGAGTTCAAAGTCTCAAACATCCAGATTCTTAAGCATATTTTGGTTTAATATTCAGCTTCTCTATTTGTACATGTGACTAGTGGAAATAATTTCTGTGATTCAGGTAGTCTCTAGAGAATATTTTGGTGAATTTATTTAAGACAAACCACTGAATAGTAATTGTTACTATAAACTTTGATAACATCTATTCCAATCAGGATTTAGAGGGATTGATGTGAAAAGATCTATATCATTCAGGTATGAAGACTTATTTGTTATTTTGCAGCTGTGGCTTAATTTTTTTTCTTAATAATTTGATATGTCTATGTCATATGTCTGAAGTCATTAGGCAGAAATCATCTGAAGGCAGACAAGCAGCAGTATAAGCAGCATAAAAAACCCACAAGTGTTATATACCTTACCTAGGTTACCTATAACCTACAACCTGATATTTTTCCTATTTAAAAAAATATATATATTTGACTGCTATACAGATGACATATTTCAGAACAAATGGGCTCATTCCTGACAATAGAAGAGAATTATATGAGCCATTTTTGTTGCTGTACCACAGACTTATGTCAGATTCACACCTTAAAATTTGCACATAGGCAATGGATAGCCGAATTTGTGCTTGTAGTTAACATAGCTTTGTTCATGCACAAATGAGCCCAACCCCTCATGAAGCTCTTCTCCAAATATGTACAAGGCATTACAGATTCTGGCTCAAAAATGAGGCTCGCTCTGTTTCTGAAACAGACATATTAATAAAGTCCATTAAAATTGCAGAACTCGCACCTTGCCAAGCTCTAATGGATCCTAGAAGGCAAAAGACCTGAGATGCATTAGCATAGATCCTACCTCTTTGGGGAATCCTGTTTGCTTCAATGAGTAACCATAAGTTCACAGAAGTCTGTATTAGGACATACTGAAAAAGCCCTAAATTCTGGCTTTACAAGAAGAGAGTAGTGCTGTATTGTTCCTTGACTGCATTGAAAAGGTCATGAAAATATTTGTGTTGACAATAGAAAGCATTCGCCAGCCCTTTAGACTGTCACCATTCACATTCAAGTGTGAGAGGACTAAAATCGTCTAAAACAAGACAGTGTGAACAGGATTTATGCATTTTAAGCCGCATTGTCTCTGTGATCACGATAATGTTTGTAACATGCAATGGAATGGCACAGTCTCATAGAAAATATGGAAGCATTTCAGAAAGTAATTCCAGTAAAAGCAATTGATTTCTGATGTGTTAAAAGGATCTTCTTGTCCCCCTATTATTTGCAAAATTAATGCACTTACTGTGGTAATTTGAGAGATTTGCAACACTTCAGCAGCTTTTATGAACTATGATTTAAATGAGTCCTGGAATTAGCAACGTGGAAACAATAAATTCTGTGCAGTGGGCAAAGCGACTTGTAATGAGGTACCTAGATACAACGTCCGCTTCAAAAGCTCATGGAACTACATTTCAACCCAAGCTGCCACTGACCTGTCAGCTATGTATAATACTTTAAAATGTGCTCTTCACTGACCTTTTTCCCCTTCCTTGCCGCCTTCTCCTACTCCTCAGTCCCTTGCAGGGATCCTCCTCATGTCACCCTGCTCCATTGTTTAAGGGAGGTCGCTCAGGTTCCTGTTGTGATTCGCTTCTCTTTCCTTTCTCTACCTGCTGCATTTCATCAGTCAGAAAGCCATGGTGGTGGCAATGACAGTGACGTAAGGAAAGTCTGATTCCCACCAGACAAAAAGGGTTAACTGACTTGCTTTCACCCCTATGCTAAAGTAAGGAGATGCAAAAAAACGCCTTTTGAGTTTATCAGTCAGTTCATTCTCTGGTCAGTTCCTGTGGCAGCACATCAACAGGACACTCCAAACCTTCAGGCTGATTATAAAGTCAGACTATAGCCCTTAACCTCACTTAAACTAGCTTTTAGGTTCCCGTATATACAAAGCAAAAATAGAAATTCTGCACTTCACAGTTCAGACTTGCCTGTTTATAAAGACAGTAAAGAATGAGAAGAGCTTCACATGCAAGGTACTGGAAGAACCCATCATTACTACTCCAGACTCATTTACAATGCTGAAATATTGCAACTCGCTTTGGATTCAAACCTTTAAAAATTATTTTAGAATGAAAATTATGGCAAGAACAAGCAGGTAGAAAGTGAGAATCACATTCTCTTTTTGCCTTTCTGGGTCTAGCAGATCTGTCACTAAACTTTCTAATAGAATAGCAAACACTAGCAACATTAGGACAATATAGCATGACCTTCTCTACTATCGGATTTTAAAAAGCCCTGAAACAGAACCACCCCAGACTTTACTTAGTGAGAATTGATCTACATCATGGTAGTTCGGTTTCCAGTTCAACAGACAGGAATATATCATATGCTGCTTTGGATCAATGAAAGCCCATGCTCATCCACTAAGCACTCAATACCCTGGAAAATTTGCATGTCCTATAGATTCTGTTCATTAGCATGGCTAATTAAAATGAGGAGAATGTGCTATTGATCTAATTATGAAACATATGCATAATTCGTGATGCTTATAGGATAAAATGTGGTGGCTGCACTATTATGCCTTTCAAAGTCATGCCTGTTGTCTTACAAGATAGAGAAGGATTTATAGGAATGCCACTTTCACTGATGCCAGCTGACATACAGACACAAAAATAAATGGAGTCACTGTCAAAGGGCTCCATTTCCCCTGTTAAGCCAGAGGGTGCTCTGCCTGGAAGACCAGCCAAGCAAGAGGGGGTAGGCAGGGTGACTGAAGAAAGAGCATGCAATGCATCCACTGCCGCATGTGTACCAGAAGTAGGAACTGACGTGGAGAGGAAACTCTCTGGAGATTTGGCAATGAACAGTTACTCAAAACGCTGCAGCTCCAGTGAGGACAGCTTTGAGTTACAGGGTAGCGCAAGGTCAGAAGCTAAAAGCTTTGTTAAAAGCAAAAATAAGGATGAAGGCTATCGACCCAAACGATCAAAGCACTGTCAGAAAGGGGGTGAAAAAACCCATGGACTGGAACACTCTTCTCTCTATCCAGCAGAAGTGGGAAACACAAGCCAAAAGCTCCAGAGGCAGAAGAAGACTCACAAGAAAAGCAGTTCCTCTGCATCTGATTTGAGTTTGGTGAGTCAAGGATCATCAAGTTCATTGTCTGTTGTGGAAGAAAAAATAGAAGCTAAACTGAAATTCTCTCAATTTATTAATGAAGTTACTTTCAGAGTGCTTGATCCCATGAGCCTGAGGGCACACCGAGCTGCTAAACTGAAAAATACGTTTCCATCCAGTGTGAGAAGCCTAGATGATTTGCATATTAAGAGAAAGTCTCCTGAAAGCTGGAAAGAGAACATTCTAGATGGGAAAACCCATGAAGAAGTAGACTTAGAGAATCTGAGAAGTGACGACATTGTGGCTGGAGCACGAACACACAAATTAGAGAAATCCTTGTCCCTGGATACAAGTGCCTCTCTCAGGTCACTTGATAATGGTGCCTCATGCAGAACAAGATCTGGCTTGCCTATAGAAATTATGATCTCTCAAAGCAAAGAAATGCCAGCCACAAAATCTGCGTCTCTGCCTAGAAGTACAAGCATGGTGAGCTTTCTCTCAAATCACTTATTTGGGTGGTATGTGACAAATACTTGTGCATTAACGTGACTATTTGAGAAGTGTTGCTGTCTTCCTGGGTGGCCTCTCACTGTGTACACAAACATTTCTTCTGGGTGGAACAAACATGGAGGGTTTATTTTTAGTAGCTGAAGAAACCAGCTCTAGGAGGTATGGGAGGAAGGAAAGACAGGATACAAGTCCCTAGTTCTTTTAGTTTGGTGACTTAAAGGAAGACTTTATGATATCAAACAAGAAAGGTATTCCTGCAATGCAACGAAGCATATATATAACCAGGTCAGCTCGACAAGAGCAGTCAAGGCACCCTCAGAAAAGGGTGACGAGAGTACTGTGACAGACTATGCAGGTAGTCAAGCTCACTAGCTTAGAACTTGCTCAGGTATTTCTACACTAAACAGGCATGCTCAGTTAGTGTGTTTAAGTATTAGCGAGAGCTCTGACATCCTCAAAATGTTGCTAAGGTTTGTGTGTCTGGAGCTAATACATCTAGATTGATAATTTCTTTCCTGATTTTTCTGAAAAAAACCTTAAGAACTGAAAAACAAAGAAAAAAAGGCTGAAGCTTTCTTCTATGGTCTGGTTAAAAATACTAGTTTTTAATTTTTTCTTATGAGATTCTTTGGTTGAGGAAGAGGTATTTACGCCTATGGAGGAGGGCAAAGGGAAATTGTTGCTCTTTGCTTGCATGGCATTGTCAGAAATCCTGAGCTGCCAAACCTTGAACTGATACATTATGCTATTATGTCTCCAGAGCAGTAGCTGTAATCCTGCTAAAACAATAAAGGTCCAGGAACTGTTGCTTAAGACTGTACACATGTACACATGTTGCTAAAACGGGAGCTGCTACAGCTACATTATTCTTTAAAAATTCTATTCATATTTAAAAAAAAAGGAACAAAAGCTTGTCTGTTTCCACAGAGGACTGTAGCAAGTGGGAGAACATCCCAGTCTTAAGAATTTCATGCAATTTTCAGCAACCCAAGCTTAGGATTTTATAGGATGTCCTTGGATGTTTTAATTATCACCTATCAAAGATGGCTGGAGGGAGAAGAGGTGAAAGATAATGAAACACAGAGAGAATTTGCACACTGTGTCATGTCACAGCTCCACAATGGGAGCTATCCTGCAAAGGGGTCAGGAGGCTCCAGCCTGAGCCCGTGGCAGGATATGCTTTTTTCACATTTCAATTAGCCATCTGTCAGAGCATCTTTTCCAGTGGACTTGCTCATACTGTACAGATTGTAACGTCCAACCAATCGAGTACTAGCTGACTAAACACTCCTGAGTGCTCTGTAATTCCACCCAGCTAATGTAGGCATCAGTCTACTCCAATTTAAGCGTCAGCCTGCTCCATATCTAGTCATTTAAATTAAACACAGTAGTTACCACGCATTTTACCTCAACAGACAATGCCTCCGACCACAGAGCTCAACATGAGGAAAGGAGTGGCAGGGCAAAAAACAAAAGCAAAACACGTTCAGCCACATCTACAGATTCATGTCTCCTATATGCAAAAGCTTTGACTTCAATGCAGTTTATTTAGTGCAAGTCCTTGCCTGAAGCATGACTAGTAAGCATGAAGCAAAAGGATAACTGTGCAGACAGTCTTCGGTGCCATTATTGTAAAGATATTTAAAAAGTACTTGGTTACGTAATGTTCATTTGAATACGCATATAGAACATTGCCTAAAATTGTTTCATGTTTTAGTTTCCAAGTTATTATTCATATGCAGAAGATAATTTTTGAGAGAAAGAAATGGATCCGGTTACATTCACTTAAATATAAAAACAGGATAGCAGAGGTGTAACAACACACATCCTGAAGAGCATGAAAGAACATGCTTGAAAGTTTGAGGTTAAGAAAGCTGCCCCTAATAAAAAAAAAAAATGTGGCTTAGAAGATGAATGCTGTGACATTGCCTGCTGCCTGTTATGTTTTCTGAAGACCCCTGAGGTGGCCACAACTGTGTCTGCACTACATTTTATGTGTATATATTGGATCCAGACCCACTAAAGTGATTTTCAACTTTCAGACGTCTGAGAACTGGTCGAAATGTTCAGGGACATTTCTGCAGCAAGTATTTATTGGTTTGCAAACAGCTGCCACTGAAATGAAATCTCACAAAGAAACACCTTCACTGTAGACCTATGCAGAGGAATTTCCAGACAGCTAGCGAGATCAAAAAGGATGCTCCATTTAGTGACTGAAGTTAAAGGGAATTCTGATAGGTAGAAAGCAATTACAAAATACGATGGACATGACATTGCTATGGTCTAAATATTTTAGTAACCTGGCCAGCAGGATGAAATTATTTCTCATTTCTATGTATTGATCTAAATTTGGAGTCACTGGATAAATAAGCAGGAAAATTGATTTAACTAGATGAAAGCAAGCCTCCGAATCCACACCAATGTAAAGGAGGGTGCACAACTTGAGACTACGTCATACTTCCAGGCTGAAATGAAATGATCAGTTCAGTAGGCTGAACAATGCAGGAAAAGTCTGAAAAAGGTTGTATGCAATGGAAAGTTTCTCAGAACTGGGAACACATGCTTGTCAGATTCTGTCAAAGGACAGATCAACACAGAGAAAAATGTGGATGGGTCCAAACAATACATATTTACCTCAGATCCAGGGTATGTTTCAAAGAAAGCCAGGCATGAGAGGGTACTGGTCTGTGTCTTTTAATACATATTTTATCTTAAATACATTTGTTCCAAGTAACCAATGCCTTCAGGAAAGATTTGGATACTACTGCTGTTATTCCAAGAGGAAACTATGGGTAAAAATTTAGTTCTTAAATAATCATATAGAAGACTGACTTCAGACCTGAGTAAGTCGGCAGCATCTTGAGATTTGAATCAACCTGAATATTACATTTCAGTTAACTTTAGTCATACATGAATGAGGATCAACATTCCAACTAGATCTCATCTTTACATATCTACTTTTGCCTGCACAAGGGACCATATAACACAATATTAGACATTGATTTTTCTCAATCACAGGAAAGCACTCCTGTTTCTTTCTTAGAAGAGCTCTATCTTTCCATCTTATGAGAAACTATGAGTAGTACACATTCTGTGTGCAAGAGGTCTTAGAAGCACTTAATTATTGACCTCATCATTGCATATGCATACATATCCTAAGGAATTGTGCACTTGTCACCTGAGGCCATGACATTATCTCATCACACAAAATAAACAACATCAAGCCTGATCAATACAAATGACTTACTAAGCTGCAATATCCCCTCTGAGTCGCTAGAAATACAATGTTCCAATTTGGTGCAGAGGATGTCTTAAAAAACAAGCTTGGGTTGGGATAATGGCACTTCTACAAAACATTTTGGAAGTTAAGACTTCAGATGCTATAAAATATGCCTGAATCGGGCAGGTGGTGAGAGGGCAGAAACATGGTCTTGTTCCATCAGAACTAACCATGCTTATGGAGCCATGTCTGAGAATAATTTAGCCGCATCCATGCAAAGCTGTACCAATGAAAGTGGAGCCAACAACAATTGCTTATTACCTAGACAGCATCACTGCATGAACACAGACTCCTTCTGAACCCAGAGTGATATGTCTGCGTGGCAACACATTAGGTAGGCTTCTCAGCTTGGTTTGGCACCAGCTTCAGGGTTTCTTCTATATGTGACATACTGTAGCTACCAAGCTAACTGCATCCCTACTTGTCTCACATCTCCATCTGTCCTTCATCTCTCAAATGAACTGCACAAGTCTCATCACCCAGCTCAGGTTGATGCTACAGCCACCTGTCAGCACAAGGCACTTGGAGAGTCAATGATGCAGTCATGATGCAATTCCCTCCTGTAGCCTTAGCAAAACTATCTGAAAACAAAGTATTCATTCTTGCTCCGATTTCAATCAATGTATGCCCCAAAGTATTTAATTTCTATAGCCCTCGAGATGGAAGAGGACAAATGCCTGTTACAAAGGCTTGCATCCTTATAAGATGCAGACGAGTGAAGCACAAGCTAGAATAACACCGCTTTTCATTCCTCTCCCAAGAAATTAATATTACAATAATTATTGTAAAGAAGAAATATGACCAGTGTAGACATTTATATAGGGTATTGAGAAGATTCAAATCCTGATGGTGGATTTCTAATCCAGGTAGGCTGTTTAATTCTTAAGGAACCCTATAGGTAGCCTACTGAAGTAAGGTGTCATAGACATTAACACAAACAAGGAAAGTGATACTAATTTCTGCTCTTTCTGCTATCTGTTATGCATGAGGATTCCTGCTGCTCATTACAGGTTCTCTTTCAAGAAGAATGCCTTAGCACGGGGATGGCTCTCTGAAGGTGCAGAGGCATCTTTAGAAATTATAGCCTCATACACTTGAACTTCCCAGGCATGAAGGAACCTGAGGTAGAGTAAGACTGTCCTGCAAAGGCTGTGGTAGAATGCCATAGCAGTAGAAAATGCAAATAATCTTCCCTTTCTAAAGAAACTCAGTTTCTAGGGCACCCGAGTTCTAACAAAATCTCACTGAAAGTGCGGACAAGATGGTGATTTTTGTTGCTCTAGGCCTTTTATACAAGAAGGCTTGCAGTCCTCTTTCAGCCTTTCCAGCCTGCTACCAGGCTGTAAAAAAGGCAATTGTTTTGTTCTTGGATGAATACCAAATCTCTCATTTCCATTTACAGTACAGTGATGTTTACAAGTAATATTTGGGTTCAAATACATTATAATGGAAAGTATCTATTATTTCACTGACTCATGCATGCAATACGCTAAAAGAGAAATAGTAAGACGTGGCACCAGAAGCACAGAGAGATGAAGTGATTTGCCCAGGTCAGTGACCAAGCCAGCAGCAGAACACAGGCCTGAAAAGCCTTCCAGTGTCCTATTTCCCAGTCTGTTCCTGCTCTTTCAAGCAGGCAAGACAATGTAGAACTACCTTCAATAGCAGAAATAATGAAGCTCTGATCCACAGCTCTGGTAACTCAAGGTTGCCAGAGGAAGGTAAGAAAGAGAACTGTATCAGATGCTTCAATTCTTTAGCACGACATGCACGTGACAGAACATATCATTAAGGCCTCATATGAGTCTCATATGGCAATGGAAAATGCCACATGGCCACCTTTCCTGGCATCCTGGCCTCTCTCTTGCCATGCTATCCCACATGACACTGCTTAGAAGTGTGCTCCCCTCTGCCTTGCAAATTGGAGGTGACCATCAGGCTGTTAGTAGTCTAAAAATGTTTTGTCAAAATAGATAAACAGATATCAAAATACATAGCTTAGTTCCTTTACCAGAAACTTGATTGAGAGTAGATATTGGTCACTTCTTTTCACCGTTCAGAAACATCAGACAACTACAGCAATTTTCAGACTCACTAGCTTTAAACTTGTTATCATACAAAGTGAGCATAGCCACTGAGCTGCTAGCAATATAAACCATAACAACCTCACTCTGTTATTTTTTCTTCATCTGCAGATCCCTGAAAACAGTCTCTGTGTCTGGTAATACTGTACAAGAATCACAGGTCAAAACAATTGAATTTGGGTGTGGAAAGCCGAGTACCACATCTTTAGACAATTGGGGCTGCAGTTCCTCAGTACTTCCAAGGATTCCTATTGCATCATTATAACCTCTCTCCTTGTGGTACCAACACTGACTGTTCTAATTCTATACACCGCTATTATGAAATTGTCACTCTGGGTGCAGTAGTAATGAGTAGTATTGCAAATGTATGCAGATGTGTACACTTGGAGTTTCCAGGATAGGTAAATTAGCTTTATAACACCTCATAGGTGTTATAAAGCAGCTATATACTGTTTTATATAGCCAAATACTCCAAGCTATGAAATTTGATGGCCAAAAGAAATGGTAGTGCTTTCTGACCTCACTCTATCTGACATCAAAGGCAAACCTCATTTTCCACTGATCAAGCTATCTTAAATATCTCCTCAATCTCTGAGAGGACTTAGCCGTGTTAGGTTTGAAGCATGTAGTAGTATTAGTCGTACCAGCAGCAGCCAAGCTGGGGCAAGATGGACCTCAGCAAAGACTAATAGTCCAGGTATTTATCCAGCTTCATCAGTTAAATATAGAGTGCTGAATCCTCTCCTTCGTTTGTGACATTTATGGTACAGTCACAAGATATGGGAAGCAAAGAAGGCCATGTGCAATTTCGTCTATAGTTAACACCTCTTGTCCCAGTAATGTGGCATTGACTCCTTTTTCCACTGCTAAGAGGAGTGCAGCAGCCATGTACCGTAGGAGAGATCAGCATAATGTTTTTAGAGCAGCAGATGTGACATCGTTTTGCAAGTAACAGTATGAGCAGATGGTGTTTAGAGAGTTCTCCTTGCCTGCTCTAAAACACCTCCGTTGGGTCACTAATGGATCCTTCGTCTAGTCGAACACAGTGCATAAAGCTACAATGTTCCCAAGATGACACATATGGTCATTTACAGCTTCTCAGCTCATCAAATACAAATTAGATCAAAATCTTCTTTACAGAGCATAGACATCTATAAGCCAGTACTCAAAAGAGTAAGCTATTTATTCAAGACAGGATAAAATAAAGACAGTCTGAGCTGCTTGACAATAAAAAGAATGTGTTTTCAATGAAATTAAGTATCTCACCATAAAGCCTGCAATTGGTTCGTTCTCCCTCCCTGTTCCCCTCATTTTTAGAGAAGAAGGGGAGCAGCAAGTGAGCCAGGAGGGAGATGTTTGGATAAAGGAACAGACGTTATTATAATGGTGAATTTCTGCACAGGATTCAGGGCTCCAACAAGAACACAAAACCATTTCCCAGCCAAATCTACTACTTGCCTTCAGAGGGGCAAATACTCAGCCAGAAAAAATGCTGAGTGCATGCAATTCACACTGATTTTGATATCTCTTGGCACCAGCCACAGGAAAGTAACATTGGCAATCAAAAATGTTTAGTATTCCTCTTCCAGTGATTTTTGTTAACATGACTTTTCCCCTTCCTTTGAGTTTGAAAATCACTTCTCAATTGCACTCTCTATCTTTGGGTGCCTTTAGAAAGAAATGGTACTTTCAGAGTAATGGAAGCTACAACAGGCTTATAACAATTACCATCAGCAGAGCTGCCTGAAAACTGCAGAGCCAGACAAGGGAAGGCAAAAGAGCAAGAGGTAGAAAAGACCAATAGATCTTTCTTCTCTGGCCCAGGTTTGGTCTAAAAGCCTTTCTGTGTAATTTATGACAAAAGATTTTAAAGGTGTTTCAACCCATTTTTCATTTCTTCCTTCAGCCAACAGCCTGTGTTTGTCATGTTTATGAAATATTTTTTTTTTGCCCTGCCATAGCATGGCTTTAGTATATCACAGAAGCAGAAGATCTGAGCATGCAGTGACTCTCTCCCACAGACATATACAATAATTAACACAATCATTTTGTCTGGTCAACATAGTGAAAATCTCTGAATTCTACCAAGAGAAGATTCAAGTGCAAGGCACTGCCCAGAGCCAGAGGTTGCTCTGATTTATTTTTCACTTGTGAGTGACTGATATTTTTGCCCCACTCATTCTAAGGTTTTTGGCTGTATTAAAATTCTGCCCACTGACCTACTGCATGCAATTAATAGAAACATAGATGTAACCTTGCTCGCCTCCCCACCATGCTCTAACGTCTAACCTGAGTAAAATAAAAGTTCACTTCTTAATATGAGCCTAGCACAGCATGCATTTTGGGGACAGAAAAGAGGGAATCGGTATTACATTACTCTGCCAAAGCTGCACTTGAAATACTCTGTTTTCTCTGTAGGCTTGGTGCTCCGTGGGTTTTAGTCTCACATCAGAAACTGTAGCATTAAAACTTTGAGATCGACAAATTCCAAGAGCAGAAACTTTTATGAGTTACAGGATGGATTGGAGGGTTTTATACTAAATATGGGCCTCAGAAATGAAGCCTACCTGCCCCAACACCATGACTCATGTCTCAGAACATCAGGAACTGCCGGCTTTGACCTCAGGTCTGATAAGGAGAAGCAGGACCCCATTTGGGAAGCTGTTTTATATTTATAAAATACATATTTTTTCATAAAGCTCTAAAATATGGCATTTTCACAGACTAGCTCAGACATTTGTTTCAATGACTTCCTCTTTGCAAAGGGGCTTAAATTTGACCTTCTCAAATGAAACTGTTCAGTGCCAGGAGTTTTAGGTGACAGGAAAACACATCTTGTGGATAAGAAAGAAGCAGCAGATGCCATAAATCTTGGCTTTAAAACAGCCTCCCATTATATTCTCATAAGCAAGCCAGGAAAATATGGGGAAAAATATTAAAAGGTAGATGCAAAACCCATTGGAAAATCTTATTGAGAAGGTAGTTCATAATATTAAGTCGTGACTAGGGTCTCAGGGGGACCAATACTACTTCGTATTAGCAAGCAGATGCATTTGCTTTGAGATACCATTGCTATGTATCTACAGAGAGTAAATAAAACATGCAATTCTGCTCCTCTGTCTGATTTGGAAACTACAGTAGTGCATTTATACCCCTGTGTAATACTCTTTAGAGGATGCTTGTGAAATTTCCAAAATGCTGACTTCCCAAGAATAAGCAGGCACTTATCGAGTTTAAAGGAAGCTTTCCCATTTCTGAAAATCAGCCTTGATGGAAAGTCTTTCAAGTCTTTTTTTCTGTGTTGTAGAAAAGTTATCGAGTACCTAGAATGGACAGAAGTTGTTTAAACAACCCA
The DNA here is from genome assembly GCF_965638725.1 of Aptenodytes patagonicus. Lineage (NCBI taxonomy): Eukaryota > Metazoa > Chordata > Aves > Sphenisciformes > Spheniscidae > Aptenodytes > Aptenodytes patagonicus. Next base: position 59,972,905 of record NC_134955.1, on the reverse strand, counting down.
CTGTGTCTCCCATCCCTCAAATCACCACTGTATCCACAGCTAAATTTGTTTCTTTTTTCACTACCAAAAGGACATTCCAGAACTTGTTCGGTGCTTAATGTTGAAAAAACTCAAGTGAGCTGGATACAACAGCATTGGAGTACTTATTGCTGAACAGCTAGCTCGTAGACTGTAGCCTTGTGTTATTACACTGTTGGCCAACAGCTCTCAATTTCTGACAGTAAATTCAATACCTGCAAAGATAAACTAAAATTATTCAAATGCACATCTGTATCTGTCAAGCTTATGAGCTGTTTGCATTAATATTCGATGTTAGTTGGGCAAGAATGATCAGTGATATGGCAGTCTCTGCCTCCTGCTCCCTCCTTGGATAGCGAGAGCATTTTAAACAAAAGAGAATGAGGAATAAATACTAGCTAGGCCTGTTCGTACAGCAACACTTGTTCTCTTGACAATAAAGAGACATTTCCCCCAAAGAACAGCTATTCCCTAGATAACTGTAGTAACAAAAACCTGCTGTGTGAACACGGTTAAAATGAGCAGCTATTGAGGATTCAAAAACTGGTTCGCAACCACTTATTTCTACAGCAGCCAGCCAGACCTTCACACCGCTTGCTATGCTGCACTGTGCTGCGAGCTCACAGAAAGTACCAGACACGTCCTATTTCTGGAGACTCAGAGCTGAATCATAGTCTTGCAACAAGAAAACCGGGACTGCCTGTAAGCCAGCCGGATGAAACAAAACGGCAACAGCCGCTGTTGAACAGTCAGGGACCAGAGGGCATCAGTAGGCCTTAATGGTGCTGACTACCTGAGGTGTCCCCCACCCTGTCCACAGCCCAGGACCCCATGTCAGCCCCCGGGGCCATCAGTCTCTGCCCCAGCAGTGCCGCAGCAGGGCCAGTCTCAGCTTCCCACGGCCCTGCCCCACCTGGCCATAGGCCCCATCAAGCCAGGCCCACCTGCAGACCCACAGCCCAGCCCGGCCATGTTCCCAGGGAGGCGCCCAACGCCCAGGGCTGGGGCTGCCCCCAGTGCCCCCCGGCTGCCCTGCTGCTGCCTGGGGCAGTGGGACAGGCCCTGGCTGCCAGGCCCTGCCCTGACGGACCCCAGGGGAGCCCCGTGGCTGCTGGGCCCCAGGGAGTCCCCAGTCCCGCAATGGCGCACACAAACACAGGGTGGATGGAGGCAGTGCTGTGCCGAACACTTGCCTCCTGCCACTCCAGAAGAGCCGATCCCCAGACAGCAGTAGAAGATAAAATATTGCCCAGTACATGAGAGGTTATCACAAGGAGGAAACAGAATCACCATATTGCAAACCGTACAAAGCCAGAGTTACTCACTCATTGTAAGGAATTTACATGGAGTAAAAAATTGGTAACAAAAAGCTGCTAAAACTGTCTCTATGGGTGCCCATATCAAGCAGTAAAATGCAGAAAAGACCCTTCATTTGCCTTGGATACGCCTGTCTTCTCCACTTTTCAGTGTTTTGAGGTTTCCTCTTGCTTCTTTTTCTGATGTTGCAGTAAAACAAAATGGATGCTAAACCAGCCAGCAAAGTTACATGCGGGAAGTGTACAGTCTAGTACAATCAATGCAGTTAATTAAAAATACAGTTAAAACAGAAACAGTAATGAGAATTGGAACACAATAAATAATTAAAACAAAATTAGTTTGGCTCTTTTGTTGAGCCACTCAGTCCCCAGTTAAAAGTAAATGGCTTTTTACTTCATTGATAGCTACAGCAGCAGACCTTATGCAGCTCTAAGTTCTCTTTCCAGTGTTAGGGTGTAAGTGTATAAGCCCCCCTTTCCCACCTTCCCCTTGCTCTACCCACCTTCTGCAACCAGTCTGCCGTTCAACTCCCAGTGCTGCAAAACTGAGAGCTGGACTGAGAAGTTGCAAATACAGAGCAGGAAAGAAGCATACGGTGGTAGAAAATAACAAAAAGCCTACTAATTATTCCAACAAAATAGGAAACATTCCCCTACAGCAGGAGGGAAGGTGTTGGCAAATTATTATTTATCTGTTTATTTATGTTGGAAATAGGCAAGGGCAGAAAGAAGTAGGACTGTTCCCCTCACAAGCTACTGGCAGCTTTTTTGTACCTTGCTCATAACCATTTTGGAGTGTAGGAGCGAACATTGCAGGAAGCAACCTGGGAAGGAAAGAGGCTTTGTTCTTCAAACACCAGGCCTTCAGAACAAATGCTGGGTACTAACATAGCTAAATGCTTCATTTCTGAGCTCAGGTCTGCAGGAATCATTTTTACATGTTACTGTGCCTCTGTCTGATATTACCGCAGCAGTTTTACAGCTCTATAAATTATGTATTGACAGCCGTGGTCGGTTTCCTGCTTTTCTTGTATTCATTCACATCTTAAGTGTTCCTTCCTTCCTAGAAGGAAATACACCTCTCCCCCATGTTGGGAAATGTTAGTGACAAAGAGCAGGGTGCTGAGAAGAAAGTTTCAGCTTTCACTTTCTCATTGCATAACCTCTCCAGTTCTTTGAGAAGGAAGAAACAAATGAACCCTTCTGGCTGAGTCACTATTTAATAACACAATAATTAGCTGAACATCATGACAACTAGGGATTAAGTATTTTCCACTCTTATTGGACTTCTATCATCAGAAGAAAAACAACAGGTAGCTCTTCTAGTAACTCAGTTATTTTAGTACCACAGATCGATAGCTTGATTCTTGCATTTCTCAAAACTACGAAGCCTAATAGCTGTAATAAATATTAGCATGTGTCCTCTAAGCTATAATGGAATTTTATGAAGGTGTATGAGCACTGCTGTAATACGTCAGGAAGAACTAGCTAACAAATGTCTTTTAAATCCTTACTTTCTGTTGAACAACAATTGTTAACCCCACAGCTGCTCCAGTGCCGATTGTTGTTTTGTGTACTGACAACTATTTTCCAGATAAGCATTTCTGCAAAATGTAGGTAAAATTGGACATAGATATATAGGGTTTACCACTACATATGAGACCCTTTTATTAAATCTGGACAATAATGGAAGCTCCTGAGACAGATGAAAGCTTTCCTGAGATGGTCAAAGCAAGGGAGGGCATAATACTGGCTTTTCTTACAACTGCCTCCACTGGTTTATTGTGTAACGTTGGGTAAAGGCCCATCTTGGTACTGCCTCGGTTTCCCCAGCTGTAAAATAAGAATAACCCTTAAAGTAATCAGTTTTGTGTAGTGTTTCAAGACCCTCTCATAAAATGGACGTGTTGCAAAAACATACCTTAGAAAGTTGAAGGAATTCACTCATAGAATGATCAATTTATTCCCTTATTTGCATAGTTTGAGAAGTCCTTATGCTAATGTATACCAGAAATTTTTCCTGTACCCCTGTAGTGCTTACCAAATATAAAACCAAAGTGCTTGGTCTATGCTGCTTAGGAGCGTTTCTGTTCTTGCTATTCTTAAGTGTTTATGCCTTGCTTTGGTTTTTGTTAAAAACTTTTAAAATGTAGCCTGTTACTGAAAACATGATATCTTTTCCTGAGCTACAGAATAGAAAATTAAATTATGATGAGTGCTAGAATATCATATAATCTTTATATCTGAGAGGAAATAACTTTAAGAACACTGTGTGCAGTCTGGTCAGCAAGGTGAAGGTATAGCGCTGCAAGGTGCTTATAGGTGAAGGTACTATTTTAGTTTGGTGGGAGCATGGGATAAATTTTCTTGAGGCACTGAGGGACAACTGGGGCTTGTGCATACTGTTATATATTATGTGCATACACAATACCTCAAGACATGGGCAACTGCTTATTTCACTCCTCAGTTTCCTAAAATTATTTAAAGTGAGCAGCCCTTTTTCAGTGGGCAGTTTTGCATAAGTGTAACTCCCAGGTCCTTCTTTCAGCAACTAAATTAGACACACATTTGCCAAAGGAATTACCTGTTTCCACAAACCTCTGTACACCTTTTTTTTTTTTACCAGAGCAGACAGGTTGACATTGAATTGTGACACTAATATCTTTTTGTTATTTCACACTTAATATAGTTTATGAACCTCCTAGTCATAACAGAATTTTACAAAGCATGGGTATGTCCCTCTAGGATGACAGAAAGAAAAAACTAGGGAATGACTAGCTTCTAGATTGCTTCAGTTCGTTGAAAGGAAAATTTCTGTATGGCAGTAAATGGTTCTTAGCTCCAGACCAGTAAGTCTGGTTCTTTCCAAAGTTACCTATACCCTATTATCACATTAACTCATTCTTTTTCTTTCAGATCAGGGCATCATCCCTGTAAGTCTTAGTCATGGCATGAGTGTTATATTTTCTAGGGAGATTTCTTGGGTATCAAATATAAGTTAGCATTTGCCAACAAAGGTGTTGGATGTGCACAAATATATCTGCAATGCTGTCTTTTAAGAGCATCTAAATCTATGAACATATTAACCCCCATGTGTGCCATCTAAATTTCTCTCCCTGAAGAAATTATTCCTTTGTACTTATGTAATACCAGTTGGGCTGTATGTAACCAAAAAAATTAAGTCAAGTCCATCTATAATGTCAGCTGTCAACCCCTGAAAACTTTGATCTACACGGAATGACTGCATGACGTGGCAAATTTGGCTGTCTTGTCTTAGGTTTGTCCTGAGTCTTCCAGCAGTCGGTGCCGGTTTTGCCAGCCACAGCCCATACTCACAGCCTCTCTGAACTGCAAGGCTGATGCAGTTCAGACTTAGTTCAGTCACAGACTTTCTATATTTGCACTTTCCTTTTATAGCTCAAAGTTAAAAATATCTTATGTTTCTATGTCAAGTACAGCACTCAAACCCCTGTAATGCAGTTTTGCAGTTAAATTACTGTGTCTGGATTAACTGGAAACTATTAACTTCAGTAAAAGTGCAGCAGAACTTGCTACTGTCAGAAATAAATCTACCTTTTTGTTATCTTGCTTTCCATTGTCGTCCGTTACTTTCACAGATGATAGGTGCACCATTAAAATCTTTTCCAGTTGTCTTTTGTATTTCCAAAAATACCCGACCTTTGCACAGCTCTGCTTCTCTTTATACTTCCTGTATTTTTTATTTACAACTGGTGCAATGGGGTGTTGTGTGTTCACTTTGGGCCTACAGTACTTCAAATAAATTCTCTTTATTCAGTCGTGCATTTCCACCTGTATCCACTTAACAGAACACATTAAAACTTAAGTGACAGCCATGTTAGTGTTTTATATTAACACTGTACCTCTCAAAATATCAAATGCAGAACACAAAAAAGAGAACTCAGGGAAAAAAAGAAACAAGTGGTAAAAGAGTTATAGCTTTTCATGCACTTCTGGCATAAAAGCCTGAAATTATCTATCACTGGGTTTTATTTATTTGTGGAAAAATATGATTTGAGGATTATGACAAATACTGTAAGTAGGAAAGTCTGTTATTTTCAATGTATAATACACTACGGCCACTGTGGAACTGCTCATTACTGAGACTGAAGTCAAAGGCAAAACAGTAGGGTTTGGGAGCCTAATCTTGCAAACACTCACTGTGGGGCATTGTGCTTTCTGATGTGGTAGGCAATGAAACAAATACAGGCAGACAAGTACTTGCATGTGCTTGGAGTCACCGCTCTTCCTTATTCTTTGGAACACATTCTTGTGTACCAAAAATGGATGAGATGCATGGACAGGTACTGCTTGGAGGTAAGAGGGGAGTAGCTTTGGGACTGATTCCCAGGAGGTAAATGGTGGTGGTTTCCCTGGGATCTCATCACATATGAGCTGGTCAGCTTGGCAGCCTGGTAAGCTTGCAGCATCCCCCACGAGCTTGTCTCTCCCATGGAGACAGATTCAGATCATCCCAAGCCCCTGCTGCCAGACACCCTCCTGCTCATCTCATCAGCACGGGCGCTGCACTTGAGCTGCTCAGTCCTGAAATGCCTTGAAAACCATCCAGTTACAGCTCTTGTTGTGGAGATGGAGAAAGTTTATATAGGAATCAGGGAGCAGGGTACATGATGTGGAGGCCACATTTATCTGAGCCTTTAATTTCTTAATGGAAAAGGATGATGTAGTTTTTCCATTCTGGAGCCACGGGAGAAAACCTGGCACTGCTAACAACCTTTGTAGACAACATGATTTGCATAATTTCACCAAGAATTAGATGCTTTAATTTCTGATGATAAAGAATGTTAAGAATTCCCTTTGGTTAAAAATAGCTTGCTGCTATGACTTTGGTTATAAATAGTTTACCCAGCATTGATTTGAAACATTTTGATAAATGTTCAGAACTTCACAGCCTTATATTTGATCATTTATTTAACTAAACTACTTAGTATAGAGGTAAGAATGTCTTCAGAGCAACAGCTTGTTTAAAATTCTATCTACATAAGTTATTAATTAGAAGTGACTTGTAATCTTTTGGTATAGCTGGTTTAAAATATGTTCCAAAAAAAATCTTGCTGCATCTTTTCTTTTTTTTCTTTTTTTTTTTTTTTTAAACAAATCATGCTTCCATTCCTTTTGGTTCCTTTGGAAAAAGGTCTCTTTCTTTTATGAACAGGCCTTTCTTTACCTTGTTTATACTTTTAAAATACCTTTTTATTTTAAGTTGGCATAACTTTCTCAAGATTTCTGAATAGGAATTTCAATAATTCTTCCTTAATGGTGCTTTGCCGTCAGGCTGTTTATCTGATAACACATTTCCATTATTTATTTTTGCACTTCCTCCCCCAACCTGCTTTTCCTTCAGAATTAACCACATATTTAAGTAAAAGAATTTATGTCTTCTTTTGCCTGATGTTAATTTCAGGCAACTTTCCATGCTTCTATGCTCACATACAAGTCCCCAGTAATCTTGATCCTATGTCACACGAGACTTTGGTTTGCACTCTCTCTCTCCTCCTGCTGTCCTGTCATGCTTTTTATGGGAGGAAAACCCAGCTGCCCATTCCAAAAGGAAGCAACAGTGTGCTTCAGTCAGGTCCCCAATCTGAACAGAGAGGGGCCAGGACCAAAGGACACCCCCAAAAGGAGTGGTTGCATAATCCTCACAGAGCCAGAGTCTCAATTTATGCTGCTAAATAATTGTAATAACCGATTTCTTAGTCTGAGTCTTGCATAATCACAGCAGGTTGGAAGGAAGAAATTGAACAGGGTTTTTTCAAAGTTCTATAAAACGTCATCACTCTGATAAGAAGTACTGTGCTGTTTCTATCCCTATAGACAATGTCAGCTTCACACTCTGGCCAACATTCCCGAAGGACTGATGAGTTTAAAAGAGCAGCTGTAACAGTCGTTTAAAGATATTTGATTTAATATGACAAGATGCTTTCCTTTAAAAAATGTATGGAGCCATACAATAGCAATAAAACATTTTTTCGGTGAATACAGAACTGACTAACAGCTCTCTCAAGGGTTGTTTCAAAGGAAATCACCTTACAAGGATCTCAGAAATCAAGCCTAACAATATTAAGCCTTTTAATTGGTGATTGCAAGGAAAACTTTTTAAATTATGATTAATTCACGGATAACACAAACATTCACAGTGCGGTAAATAATGATGAGATCAGAGCAAACAAAGTGATCTCACTTTTAATTTTTTGAAAGAACATTAATACACTCAATGATAAAATTATACATCTAGGTGTAAGAAGGAAAGGTCATACTTTTAGACCAGGAGGCTGTAAAACAGACTCTGTTGAGAGTCAAGGAGTTCTGGCTACGTAGAGCTGAAAAGCTACATAGCTAACATTACCTTGGATTTAAAACTAGAGGGATAGGAATGTTAAAGAGGTATCTTCACCTCTGTGCACAGAATAGACAAGAACTGTGTTAGAAAGACTGACAAAAAATTCAAGGGTGGCATTGAAGAGAGACCCGAGAATTATCCCACGCCAGAAGAAATTCATGTGCGTGGAAATGGATTCAGAGAGGGTATGCTCCATGGTCATTCCAGGCACAGAGGCAAGGTTGACTGGTGTGTAATCCCCCAACACTTCCTTCTGAAAGGTTTCTTAAAGTTAGTGTTCTCCAAGTCATTCCAAAAGATTGCATATGCCACATTTGCTAGGTCCTGGGGAGCTCTGTAGAGAAGATGAGCTCCTATTAGCTGAATCAAGAAGTCAGAAAGGAATGAGAGAGAAGTAAAGTTTTGTTGTCATTCAAAACAAAGAAAAAGAAATTGTAAGACTAAATGGTCCAAAGGGTTAATAAAAGTTAAAGCTTAATAATAGGTTAACACAGTGACTAGTGAGTCATAGTTTAGCAATAATGTAGGAAAAGCAGATGAAGAGTGAAGGAAAAAAAACTTAAAGATAGCACAAACTTATTCAGGAAAATCAAGAGATGATAGATTTCAAGGAGAACTAACAGAGCTGGATGAAGGTATAGCACAAGGGAAGGTAAAATTCAATACTGACAAATCCAAGTGTGCTTGGTGGCAAGACGCCTAAATTTATTGTGGGGAAAAAGACACAAACAGAACAAAAAACCCTTATGGAAAACCCAGTAGGAAGATCTGCTGAACCCTGCTGTAGTCAAAAAAGTAGGTAGAAAAAAAATGTAATTTTTGTGACCATATAACTCCTGTCTAGAGTACTGAAAAAATTTCTGATCTTCATCTTGCCAACACCAGGCAGAAACAGAAAGTTTTTAGGAAAGAGGAACTAAAAGTAGTTAAAAAGATTTCTTTAGGAAGAGACAGCAAAAAGAATGGATCAAGTTTAGGAGAAACATACACAAAACCATGGGTAGAAAAATGATTGTCAGGTGCTCCAGTTTCTACCTTCATAATGCAAGAATGAAAGACTCAGATGACACAGAAAGGCAATGAATTCAAAACTGATCAAAAGAAGTGAATTTAAACAGAGTAAGTTGCATACGGAGCTCATTGTCACAAAACAATCTGAAGGTCTAAAAGATCAATAGGAATCAGAGTAAAGTTAGATATGTATTTGAAGGTATATAAATCCTCAGGCAGCAAGGTAGAATCCAAATTCTACCTGACAGGTGTCAGAAAGTTAGTTCCTACTTACAGGTTATTCCATAATCACTCACTATGTCACTTCATACATTTTCTTGTGAAACATTAGGGATAAGGCCTTTAGTTTAGATGCTATGATACCAGGAGCCATAAATTCCAAAATGCACCTCTGGAGACCATTGATGTGGAAGATTAGGAAAGAAGGGAGTGTTTAGGTCATCACCAAGCTAAAGACAACCGTATACAGTGGTAGCCAAATATGGAAGGATACACAACATCCATACCATACATTTTCGCAGGGCTATTCTAGTTTTGAAAATCTCAGGATATAAACAGGCAATGTTTGCGGGGCAAGAGAACTTCTATTGGGCCAAGTGGTACAGCTGGGGAAAGAAAACAGCAATAACAAAGCCTCTTTATGTGTTTAAACCTTTGTTTCTTCCAAATAAGGTTTCAGGAACATCATGGCTTTTCTGTTTGCTTCTCAGAATGTACCAACTGGTGTAATAAGATGTATTAATTCTCCCTATAAAACTCGACTAGCTCATTTCATATGTGCCAGTTATTGCTCTAAAGAGAAAAAAGCAGCTTTGCTTTTTGAAAGAATGACCTGGCAGCATGAAATATTTCTTTCTGAGGGTCCGTTTGGCTCCATAGTCATAGCCAGGCTGCTAGACTGACCTCACTGCAGCCTAAGGAGGAGATGATCCTGACGGCCCTTTCTAGTGATGTCTGAAGTACAGGCTTACAGGCAAATCCTTGCTATCCCCTTTGGTTTAAGAGAGAGAAGAGTGATGTCATCCTCTCCCTGATAAATACTAATATCAAACTGGAAGTAAAGTGAATTCTCTACCCCAGAGGAATATGCCTGTTGGATGAAACTCTGGAAACAGTCAAATCAAATAGTGAAAATCACACAGAGATCAATGGAGCCAGAATTTCAGTCTATAAATTTAGATCCTTTCCCAGTTGAAAAAGGACATCAGAGGATGGGCTTTCTCCAACTGGCTCTGACATTTTCCTACAGAGTATGTGAAAAAAAGGCTCCTGGCATGTTGACTATAATTATGTAGATATATTAATATTGTATACTAAAATTTCTATTTTTACTGCTGAGCCTTTTCCATTTACTCTTAGGTTTTCTAGATATGTCACAGAATCATAGAATCATAGAATACCAGGTTTGAAGGGATCTCAAGGATCATCTGGTCCAACCTTTCTTGGCAAAAGCACTGTCTAGACAAGATGGCCCAGCACCCTGTCCAGCTGAATGTCCTTTTTAACCCTTTCCCTATTTTAGTTGGTTATCTCAGTGCTTTTCATTTTATGCTTCATATGAATTTTTTGGTTCAATGGATTCTTTATTCTGCCACACTGGTGACAATGCTTCTTTCCCTGGCTCTCTTCCCTCAGTGTCTCATGTTTATACTGTTCAGAGAAGAAATGGACAACTGTATGAGATGATAATATTCTACCTTGAGGTTCAGATTTTCACTGTGACTCTCTTTTTTGGACATCCAGAAAGCTATTTTAAGAAAATACCCTTATATACTTTGTAGTTGCTTATATGCTTTACTGTTTGGCAGTCTGCCTGTCCCCAGTTTATTAGGCTGATTAATTTCTCAAGCAGATATTCAGCACTAAAATTCCATCTACTTTGCCTCAAAGCATTTGGCAAATGCATAGTCTCCCTTTGTTTATTTCTACACAAGAGCAATTATTTCACTGCTTGATATTCACAACTGTATTGTCACACCAAAGATCACTACCAATATAAATGTTCCTTCAGTTTAATTTATACCTAATTTAACGCCCCGTTTCCTTGCCATAGTCAACCATAAGTGTTTTACAGATATGACACTGCCTGTGATTTTTTTACTGAGTCCAGCTCCTTTTGCGTCTGAAGATTTCACAGTCCTTAGTTCTTGTCTTCTCTCTGCATATTTGTGATATTGGGAAGCGCTGTTTACAACCTTTGTTTTACAGGTATCAATACAGAGACACTAAGACACAAATCCATCTCCTGACTAGTCCCATTGTCACACAAAGAATGAGTTGAAAAGCAAGATTTGGGAAGCTAGATGAAATGGAGACTTGAACCACAGCAACATCTTCCCTCTTTGATACAAAAATTCAGTTTAAATGGAAAACAAAACCTTTAACAGATACTAAATATATTTCAGTTTATAGAGCTTAACAAGTTGAATCGTTATCAGTTGTATTTTCCTTGTCTTTTTCATCAAATCACTGCTGTAATAATACAGCTCTCCTAACTGCAATAGGATTAGGATTGCAATTGTCATTGCATGAATTGTGTCATTTGTAGAGCAGGTACATTGTAAGCTATAGGATAGATGGAGGTTTAAACCCTAAACCTCCACATGTGAGTACAGTTAATTATTTTTGCAATAGTAGGGTTCAAGAGGCTTGCTGAAAGTCACAAAGGAAATGCCGAGTAGATGAAGGACTTGAACCCAGGTTGCTAACATCCCCTTTGCTGTTTGAAACACTAGATACCTTTTTAGCTGAGTCCTTAAAAGAAAGTCACTATGTCTTCATTTAACCTTGACTGGAAAGCCAACATGTGGTGACACTATTTATAGAGCATTGCTCATTAATTTAGTAGGGTCCCACTCAGATGTTCCTTGTTTCTCCAAACGTGTGCAATATCCTTGAGTCTCTGCAAGTGACTGTCCTTGTTCATCTCTACTCATTTGTCCTCCTGATGCCCAAACCTGCCATTCTCCTAAGTAGTGATGGACATAACACAGTTCTAAAGACGCCCAGCCCCTTTGAAATAATAACAACTAAAAAAACCCACTCTCAAAACAGCAGTTCTGATGGCAGTGGAGGAAATTCCCCTTGACTCTTACTCTCTTTCCATTTGTCTTCCCAGAAGCTCTTTTGGAGTAATTAATATGGACACTCTGGCTGAAGTCACTTTGATGTGGCCTGCTCAGTCTCTTTCATTGCCCCTTGGCAAGGGAGAACCTTCCCTGGCCCGTATTAAAAGCATTTCTTCTACAAGCACTCAGAGTCCAATGACTTTCTGTTGACCTCTGGTGAAAGAGGGCAGTTCTGTAATGTCTCTGCAGCTCGGGAAAGGCCAGAATCTCTCTGTTCCCTACCTATTTTTGCCAGGTATTCATCAGAAAACTATTAACCTAGAAAAGCACTGGAAGTTGCATTATTAAGGTAATAATACTTCTCTTACAAATTTCATCAGTGCAACATGACATGTTTGCAGGTGTAGGCTGTCATTTGATACTCCCCCATTCTTCTTTTCTTTATAGCCTTTTGGTAGGCTCTCCTTAAGTTTCAGTCCCTTTTTCTTCTCTCAATGGCAGCCACCTGGGATGTGAACAGAAGACTGACTGACCTGGGTCAATAGCACTGCTTCACATATGGTCTGTGGCTCAGAAATCATTTGGGGTCACAAAGGAGGACAGTCTGTATAATGTGTCTGCCATATAACAAGAAATCAGACAACTTCCCTGATGTGGGGACAAGTTTTACTGTTGTGCTAAATAATGATGCAGGCATGAAGAAATAATCTTGTTGAATAGAGAAAAATGATATTTATTTACAGTCATGAAATTCCCTCATCATTTTTTTGCTAGTTAAGCAGTAGGATAAAAATAGAGAAACATTTTAGGCCTGTTTATGATCTTGGTTTTTTACGTATAAATTCAGTTTGTAAAAAACTTTCCTTTTGGACCATTGTAAGAATCATCTGAGTGGCTGTGTCTACTGACAGCACACACCAGAGAAAGAAATTTCCTTGACTTTGCAGTAACTTCTAAAACAATACTGAGTGTCAGAGCTCCATAGAAGCACACAATCAAATGTCTGCAATATTTCTTAGCAGTTTCAGAAATCTAGACGATCTAGAAGTACCTGTTTATAATTCCTCCAAAAAGGCCATAGTCCTCAATTATGGAGGACTTCATTACCTGGAGGATCCCCCTCCACTTTACTGTAGCTTTGCTTACTGATTACATGCATAGAAATTAGTGGCAGCTCTTTTCAATATGCTACAAATAGAAGTGCTTTAAATAGAAGGAAAGTTCCCTTCCTTCTTGCACTCAAGAGCTCAGGCAGGGCTGCTCTGGAGGAGACAGACATGACACTGCCTCTCATATGCTTCACTTCTGTTCTATCATCTCTTTTTTCACTCTAAAAGAAACCAGTCAGATATTCTGACAACAAAAGGTCAGTTGTCCTTTGCCTATGGAAGCAATAAGGGAAGGCTTTTTCTTCTTGGTGAAGCCTCTATGATGAATGTAATAAAGACCGAACTAATGAGATCCTATGGCACTTAAACAATAATCAGTAGAAATGGATGAGAAATGCTATCCTTTGTGTAATTATCACAACTGCCCTACAGAGACTTAGCATACATGTGTTCTTTATAGCACAGCTCCATATGGGAAGATCCATTTTTGCTAATTCCAAGATTCCTGAGAACTTATTTCATACAGTTTGTTCTCTTTGAACTCTTTTGTCTCTTCAGAAAGCCACGGTTCAGGGGGAAAAATCCTTTTTAACAAACATTTGTGAACTCTCCTCCTTATTTTTCAGAAATCTGGAATTTCAGTCCCTTGCAACAAGTTCTGTCTGGCACTACAGTCCTTCCTGCTTCATTCATTAAAAATAGCAATGCAGCAGCATGAATATATCCTTTGGGATTCTACATTAAATGCAGAGTCTTGCATGCTGGGCTGGCTTACATCTGTGTAGCCCTTTTGATGTCTCTTGGCACACCACTGCAGCTGTCCCTCATAGCAGGCATTTGAATTGATTAACACGCTTGGTCCTTTTTTCTTTCCCTCTTGCCCTCAGGGCTGCACCCTGAAAGATTTACTGCACTTTGGAGGGGTGAGGCACTCTGTGGATGCTCTGAGGACAACATAATTGCTGAATCAAAATCTCCCATGAGATTGTGAGCTTTGAACTTTGCTTTCAAGATTTAAATTCTCTATTTCTCAGCATATGTATAACAGATTGTCAGAGAATAATCTCCTAATAAGATGCATGTAGATAACCAGGGGAAGAGAGAGAAGCAGTACCTTTAAAATATTTTCTGCTAAAATTCAGACAGTAAATCTTTAGTCCAGCAAGTAATTAAACACATAAATAGTCACATGAAGTTCACTGGGACTACTCATGTACACAGTTATGTGTATAAGCATTTGCACTATTTGGATTTAGTACTCAGAATCTAATTAAACAAAACAAAAATGGTTAGCAACCCAAACTGGGTTGAGTCACTGTCGGAACTGTGCTACAGTCACAGACTAGTGCATTGTTATTCTGGACTGAATATATAGATCACAATTCCTCATTTCCTTAAGTGTGGGTCCCAGTGTTTTATTTTGCAATATCTAGTGGCATTAACATATTTTAGGGACTATCAAAGAGAAGATTCTTAGAGGATCTGTGGTTGCTAGGAGACTGGTGCTTCAGTCCTGCAAATCTTCCACATTGCAAAGAGCAAACTGGCAATAATCAGGTTTTCCTGCCAGACAGCACTGAAACAACTGAAGTTTATGGCTTATTGTTTAAAAATTGTGATTTAACCTTAAATTTATAGAACAGGAAAATCTAAGAGGTTTTGGATTTCTGCAAGTAGGTATTCTATCTTGTATCTGTATTATGCCACCCTTAAATCCTTTTTTAATCAAGAATACCTTGGGTGTCCGATATCTAGAAACTTAGTTTCAGTGTGCTAGCAGGTTTCAGCCAGCATAGAAAGTGCTGAGCTCATTTAAGACAGTTCAGAGAGAGAGTTTTGCCATTCCCAGGCTACCGTCTCCATTCACGTACATGCACACGGTCTGCACCCTGAGAAGCCTCAAACCAGCACCTTTACCACCTGCAGCTCCCTGCACTTTTGGGGCCTCCCAGCTTACAGCTACAGCAACAGCAAGAGCATTTGTCTCCCCGACAACTAAACATCTCAGGATACATATACAGAGTGACAGGGGTGCCATTGTGGAGTTTGTGCCACATTGACTGCATTTCCTAATTTTAAGTTTATTAAAGGAAATATCGCATATCTTCTAAATCAGAGTGGTTTTGTTACAGTGTCTGAGAGGGCACAGTAAGAATCTCAGAAATCACCAAGTGCTATAATTTGGTGATCTTTAAAATTCTGTATTCTTTTATGACTCAGGAGCTATGCTAAGCACAAGAGCACACTATTTTCAGTGAAATAACACTTGTGATCAGAACTGCATATGGGTTTTGTGCATTGCTGGATCATTCACCTGTGAAGAATTATGTCTATTTTCTCATTCATGGCTTTTCAGTTGCTCAGTGTAACATCACAATATTAAACCCCAATCTGTAGCCCACTGGAGTCAGCCTTTTCATGGATTTTGAGCCTGATTCTGTTTAAATGCAAATGCCCTCATTTCTTATCATGCACCAGGATAGGATAATGTTCTGATCTGATCCTTCACTGTCCTCATCTAATGCCACAGCCAAATTCTTTTCTCCTTTATGTGACAGTAAAGGTATATGAAAGAAAGTGCCCATGGGGACATATGGGGCAGGGGAGAGGGAAAAAGGGCAAAATCCTAGCTGAAATCAAAGTGTGGGGGACTGCCGTTCCTTTCAGAAAAACTAAAGCTTCCCCCAGAGTCTTTTGATAACCTTCTACTTATTTTGTAATGATTCAAACCTGGTTTGTAATTATATTTAAGTACTTTATAATTTCAATCTAAAACCTGACAGTTCCATGCAATTATATGTCCTGAATGTGGTATTTGTCCCCCACTACGGTAAGATTATATAGTAATAGTAACAACGAACATGGCTGAATCATTGACAAATTCAACCTTAGCTATCTTCTCTTGCTTGCCTTGACAACTAAACTATTGAATTCCAACAGGATGAGAATCTAAAAATAGCACTGCGTGAAGAAATACTGCAAGCAAAGCCACTGGATAATACAGGCTCAATGCTCCTGTGAAATGTGACACGTGCAAAAGCCAGATGTAATTTTAACAATACAGCTTCCTTTTCGACAAAGGAATCTCCAGAGTCTGATTTAATGTCTCCACAGTAAAGCCTAACAATTCCACGTTTTGTGTAGGAGTAAGAACAGACTTCTATAAACTCGCAGAAAAGAACCCCTGAGAAGAATGCTAATGCACAACGCGGTGAATATAAAAAGAAGAGACCTCTTATGACCCTGTAGCAATTAAGACACCATCCAAGTCCAGCACAGAAGTCACCTTATACTTAAAATTATGACAATGACACAACTGGACTCAGCAATGCTGACAAGAGACCAGCAACACTGTGGCTTTGCAGGAACCAAAATCACTGCAGCTTAGGAAATATTTTACCTTATTTAGTAGACAATATTGGAGTGAGAATCGGGCTGGCTCTTATGCAGGAGTGCCGAGAGGAGCAGGCAAAAGGAGCTTTTCTTACTTTCATACCCTGCCTAAAAAGAGGTGAAGAAAGAGGTAGAGTAAGTAGTTAGCAAATTAGCTGAAATCTTGGGACAGTAAGGTTCAAGTCTCTTCTACCTTTTAACATCACTGTCTGACCTTGGGACTCCCCTAAGGAACTCAAGCTCTCTGTAAAATAGGTACCTCTCTAAGCCCTACCTTATCTCACAGATTAATTGAATGGCAATTAATATTCACCATTTTGAGGCTCTCGGTGAGTTATCCATATAAATATATCTACATGCTATATAGATATATATTATGAATATATAATGGTCCCTCATCATCTCTTGACCTCCAGGTAGATAGCAGAAGACACTTTATAATTTTAACAGTGAAGGACTGAGGCATGCAACTTTTTAAGCCTGTTTTACAGATACGTATTTGCATGTACCCTAACACCACTGAGGGCTCAAATGCACAGAGTAGGTTTTGCACTGTCGTCTTGTGAGAAAAAGAAAACCAGCATCAACCAACAGCAATTCTAGGAATATGGTCTCCTCTTTCTTTCCCACACTTTGATTTTCCTGGCACATAGGCCAAAGTGGTGACTAGAACCAGTTCCTTTGATTCAAGTAATATCCTACTTCCCTTCTAGTCTGCTGTGGGTTTGGGGAGATTTTTTTTTTTTATCTCATCCATAATATTATTAGGAAGATCCTATTCCTTTGGTAAAGACAGACTGGTTTGAAGGAGGAAGATCAAAGATCTCCTTAATATTATTTTCTGGCCTCATTCTTTTATTGCTTAGGTAAAGTTCTCTTCTTAAACAATTACAGGCACAAATCCAAATGATCTATCATACGGCATGGCTTTTTATTCACTGGAATACCCGTTGTTCCAGAAATAGAAATAGCCCCACCGGTATGACTTTGAAGCACCACACACATTGGTTGGAAATGGGTTAAAATATAAGGTGAATCAATAAACAGATATTGTTTTCCACCAGCACTGTGTGACAGCAGAAGTGAAAGCTTTGAAGTTTGGCTTTCTTTTCAAGGAAATATCTGTGACATTGTCTGGGTATATCACTGCACCTTGTTTATTTTACTCTTCCCTGTCCACAGACAAGCTCGTAAGTGACAAAAGGCATGAACACAAATGTTCTGTTTTTAGGAGACTCACTCAACTCCCCAGCGCATGGATCCCAGGGAAGCAATGGTGCTTTAGGAACTGACTTATGTTGAAGGCAGTAAAGCAGTGAGCAAATTCCGTTTGCTGGAAGAAATGTTTGCGCTGTTTTATGTTGTCCTTTCTTTGTGGGGAAGCAGTCATAGTCAGAAGAGTCAGAAAGGACCAGGAAAGGTGTCTAGCCTGTCCTCTTGCCCCAAGACAGGAAAGTTGTATATAAATCCTTCCAAACTTTATGGGACATCCCACAGCTATTATGGACAATTCCCTCAGTACATAACTATCCCTGTGATTAAAATATTCCCCCTAACATTTTCCCTAAATCTTTGGCTTCACTTTGAACCTGTGATTTCCTGTTCTTTCAGGAAAAAATTTTTCAGTCCATACTGAACATGGAAAATGGTTGATTTCCTTTCTCTTTACAGCTATGACTTCCCTGCTTGAAGACAATTATCTTTACTCATTTCAGTCTTGTTTTTGCTAGGAAGAGTTTTCTATCTCTCTCAGCATTCTGGTTGCCTTCCTCTGAACCCTTCCTTTAGGGGTGGTGCTGAAAACAGGGTGCAAAGCTAGTGACCACAATAAGAAAAATAAACGGTGAAGCTTTGTTTAACGGGACCACAGGTGATTACTCCTATCACCGAGATAGATGTAGATGTAGTTAGAGCAGAAAATGCATGTTTTGTAACAAACAGAGCTCTACAAGTGTAGGACGTAGGAATTTTGCAGTTCTGCTCCCCCTCTCATCTCTCTCTCCCACTTCCCATCACCAACATTCACGAACAATACATCTCCAGTATGTACAGACATATGCAGAGACATAAAGATGCAAACATAGAAATGCATAGGATCAGCTGTGTTAGAATTCATATGCCACCCTGGCTCACGATGACCCAGGCTTTGGTCCCACTCAGTACACGGCTGCCGTTAACAAGTCAGGAGTCAGTGCTCCAGGACATTGCAGTTACTCCTGACTGTCTCAGATACTACTTTATATTACCTATTGACAAACAGGAGCTTTTAAAATGGCAACTGCTGTGGCTAAATACTTTAATGTAATGTCTGTAATTACAGTTACCAATGTCTGTGATATAGACACCCACATAAGTATACTGGTGATGTGCAGTCAGTAGTGCCATGTATTAGTTCAAGAGAGACAGACTCCAGTTAGTCAATTAGATTGCATTTTCCTCTGACTCCTCAGTCTCCACTCACTTACAATATTTACAGTTATACTGTAGCTGGTGGGGTCACACTGGAGTCAAGCTAGCTGGAAGTGAAGTGTACAGAGGGTCAGTTGGACAAGCAGTGTGGCTTCACCTCACTATTTTAACCTTTTGTAATTCTATGGCATCGTATGATGCTGCACAACTGTAAAGAAAACAGTTCGTCAATCCATTCTCACAGGAGAGAAGTGCTGCTGTGTCTCTGAGTCATAAAGGAAACAAAAATATGGCACATATCTGTCTCTATTTTAGCTGGTCACATTGTCCAGGAAAGGCTTTCGTCTTTGTATGAGGAGTTTGTACAGCTCCTAGCACCACGGATCCTCATCTCTGCTGATGGCTACAAGGACTATTTTAATACAAATAAGCACTTTAATCATATTAATTACATGCACAGGTTCAAATCATCTGATTGAGAAAAAGTGTACTGAACAATTCAAGTGGAGTCTTAGCTGTCATTTTAAGGCAGGAAGCCTCCTGTTTTCAACAGTCTTTGTTCAGGTTACATTGGATGGTTTGCCAAGTGACATAGAGAAGAGGTGCGGGTTCTTTTGAGACTGCTTTTTGAGAGGGACTACGGCATTTCATGCTAGCTGAGAGTACCGGGTTATGACAGAAATCAGCTTGACTCACCGAAACAGTCATTTAAGAGCAGACCCTCTAGTGGTATAGATCAGCAAGGCTTGACTTCACTGGAGCTCTGCTAATTTACCCCTGTTGGGAATCTGGCTCTGAGACTTTACAGAGTGAAAATGAAACTAAGGAAGCAAAACAAAGATCCTAAAATATTAGGAAATAAAACAGCTTGAAAATGCTATGTTTTCCCAAGCATGCAAAAGAGAAGCCTGTAGGTTATAGTTTCAATTTAATTTGTGGTTATTTGATACATGTTCAGGCATGCAGTATGTGCTGTTGAGGACTTAAAGGCCTATCGTGAGAAAAATGCCCAAGATTTCTTTTTATCTTATTTCTGTTGTGGTTATTCCCCAGTCTCTTTCAGCCAAAATTCCAGTGAGGGTGGACCTTGCTAAGGATTTTTGAAAGACTAGTGCTGAAAAGATCTTCAACCATACAGACAGAAAAAGAAAAAAAGAAGGAAGACCTACTGTATGCTGAAGGTCAGACAGAAGTTCAGGATAACGTAGACATGGTCCAGTTATTAAAGGGATCCTTTGCCTCGTCTTTCAGTAAGAATGATAGTGAACATGGGAATAATTGTAGGATATCTGATTAAGAATGAGGAAGGTTTAACAGAAACTACCATAATTAAGGCTGGTGATATCAGGAATCCTGTTGTAATCCCCAGCCCAAAGTCCCGATCGATTGACACATGAAGCGGCAAGCTCAGAAGCAAAGCTTTTCACTGGGTGCATTGGTTCAAAAGCTGTATTCTATCTGGTAAAGAGAAAATGTAACATGAAGTGGAGCGAAGGCTTCATGGTCAAGCAAGCTGAGCAATCAAGGATGCAGAGAAGTGGCATTAAACACAACGGTATTAGCAAAAGTAACTTTTTAACAAAAAAAGAACCGATTTCATACTCAAGGAACGTGTCCTGATCTATCTAGATTTGCATGAAGCAGTTCATAAAGTGCTCAGCTGAGAATTACTGTCTAAAACTGATATAATAGAGAGTAATTCAAGGTTGTTAACCTGAATGAAAATTGTATTTAAAAAAAAAAGTAGCATGTTAAAAAGGAAGACTGTTGGGTTGGGAAGAGGTTATTGGAACTTTGGAAGACGTTTTTGGACACATCTTGTTACAAATACTTGTTAGTGACTTTAAGTCAATAAACAGGTTTGCCTAAATGATAAAGGTGTTTGGAGGTATTGACAACAATTACGAAGGTCATATAAGAACCGTTTTATTTATAAGCAGAACAGTGGAAACAGGATGAAATTTAACACAAAGCCATCCACATAAAGTCTTCGTGTTGTGGAGCTCGTTATTTGGAGGCAGCAGAGAAACGGAGATCTAGGTGTACTGTTAGACTGTAAAACAGCTATGAGCCTCCAATGTGACAGAACCACAGGAAATCTGAGACAAGCCTAAGATGCACTGCAGATATATTTTCTTCAGAGTCACTGAAGCATTCATATTATTATACAAGGTACTGCCAAGGTGTTTTGTACATGATATGCAGCTCTGATCACCCACTTTCAAATCAGATTTAAGTTAATTTGGAATAGATCCAGAGAAGGGGTACTAAAATGACTGAGGGAAAGGAGTATAATCTGAGAGCAGTCAAAGAATCATGTCTTGTTTTTCCTCTCAAATAAGACATCTCTTCATAAATGCATATGGGAATTTAAAAACAGGGTGGGAGTAGTAAGCTTTAAACATAAAATTGGTACAAGATCAAACAGAGATAAACTGGTCATACAAAATTTAACATGGTTAGAATCACCCTCTGATTTCTATCAGTTTAGTAGTGTTCGGGAACGCACAGGGGGAAAAAAAAATCTAACTCTTTCAAGATGGAGCCCAGCAGCCTTATGGACATTGCATGACAGAATAGTGGTGTTCTGCAGATGCACATTCAGGTGTGGTGTGAAAATTTTGGGTGTTGAACTTAGCCATCTGCTCTAAGAATTCAAAAGACAATTTATCTATTTTTTTACTGAGCTGGGTCCATTTATGCCATATCTTTGTTGTATGCAGTTAGTCTCAAACACCTGAGCTTCTATTTATCACCTAATTTTGCTGTGGAGGATTTCTTCTTTTACCCTAAGAAGCATCAGAAGTTGGTCCCAGATAGGGAGGGAATGCTGGGAAGGTGCAATGCTACTCTTGGTGGTGTTGAGAGATTTGGTATGTCTTACCCATGGTTACTTATGTCTAAATTGGTTGACAGATGCTTTTTCTCAGGTCAGACATGAAAAAACCCTACAGCTTAATGAAACCCTCCCATTCTTTCTAGTATGTGTGATGTTCCTCTTTCCAGGGGAAAATGTCCGATGGTCCCAACAAGTTCCTTAGTATTGCAGGGATATAGGATGTTAGTCTTGACCTCTTCTGCCTTCTTCCCTCAGTGTTAAACCTCCTCACCTTTTTTATATGAACTGTCATCAGATGGCCTGAGAAAAAGTGGAGGTGTTTTATGGCCCGTGGTGTGGAGGTATGCTTGGAGGAGGTGCTTTCTGAACAAAATATCTATTACAGTGGCAACTGTGGAGAACCGGATTCAATTTTCTTTGTATCTCCATGACAATTTCAGGCAAGAGTTTTACAGGAAGATGATTCTTCTTTTGTAAACATCTATTAGATAAATTCAATAAATGAAGCCAAATCAAATGCAGCCAGACACTTCCTCCAGCTCCATTAAAGTTTCTATAGATTAAATTTTAGTCTTTCTTCAGGCATCACTTGAGTGGTACTTTAAAGCCTATACAAAGAAATCTCTAAAATCGATTAAGAGTCTAATTAAAGATGGATCCTATCAAATTATATAGTCTGTAAATTTTATTAAATCAAATCTTTTTCTCTTGTACCCTATAGGAAGAAAAAAGGAAAACAGCCACAGTGGTTCCTATCAATAACACTTTAGTACAACTGTGAACACAAAAGAAATGCTGAAGTGAAATGTGATTGAAAACGTGGCAGTTTACAAATGTGCCAGAAGTCCAGACGACTTTAGTTGTGAGTGAGCTCTCATTTACAGCTTTCGTCACCACAGAAATAAAAAAATCTCTTCAATTTGTCTCAGAGTAATAACATACTAAATAAAGTCAGAGTTATTAAAGTCAGAGTAATAACAGACAGACTAAATGAGCGGCAGTAACCTCCTGCTACTCTTTCTTTTCTCATACATTTGGTAGTAACTAGCCAACATGCCAATCCAAAGTCCACTGAACTCAATGGGAAGACTGGTGAGCACTGAGCCAGGCTCTGGGTCCTGTCCCTCCCTCTAAAATGAAACATCTCTTTCCAAGAAAACAAAAAATAATAAGGAAAAAAAAAGATGTCACCTCCAGGGTATTCCTCCTTTTTCACACATACATTGGGAAGATGCAGAAGGATGAAAATTGACCTCAAGATCTTAGGGGAAGGAGATTTCGTTAGACATCTGGAAGATCTGAAATCTCAAGATTGCTTGTCCTTCAGGAAGGGATAATACAATAAAGGAAATAAAACATAAACACTTTTGGTCTTTTACCAATGCAGTCACCATGTGAATTGAATAGAATGATAGATAGACTATCAGCATGACTTTTTAATTTATTTAAAAAGGTTTTGGTTCAGTAATCAACACTATAGACACTGATCATATAACAAAAAATCAAAGATTTGGATCACTATATTAAGTTTTATGTATGTCAATGACTAAGAATGTTCTGCCTTTGTCTTGAGGTTGTTTGACCCACTAATCAAACATGGGGAGATAAAAAATTAGGGGATGACAGTATTTTTCATTCGCTCTGCTGGCTTCAAAACAACTCAGAGGTTGTCATGCTGTCTGAAAAACAGTAACCATATTCTAAAGGAGACAAAAGCCACAGTAAAATTTCCTGGGGTTTCCATTAACAGCATCCCTGCTTTCATTCAAGCCAGCGAATGACTTTGTTCTCGAAGAATATCAAAGAATATCAAGTTGCAATCTAGAATAAGCGGGGGGGGGGGGGGGGGGGGAGGGCGCGACAATGATTTAAAAAAAGAGACAACTGATTTGCCTTTTGAATACCTGCTCCCAAATGGACTTTTAAATGCTCAGCACTTGCAGAAAAGGAGAGTCTTGACAGTTGTTCTATGTTTTACACTTGCTTTCTTCAAATACTTATAAACAAGTCAAGTTTCTACCGGTACTCTTAGGCATTGCCTGAAAGTGCTTCCAGGCAAAGTTGCCCCACCCAGTACTTCTGTAAAAAGGAAAATCTTCAAACCAATCTCAGTATTTTAAGTAGGAGACTGTATATGGAAATGTGGGATACTGAATTACTGAGGCCAACCTTTTTTTAAAAGCAAAAATTGTTATTTTTAGGCTGATTAAATAAATTATTTAGTCACACTGCATTGATATTGTTTTTTAAAAAACAGGTATTTAAATCTCATCTGATATTTCTGTAATTAAAGGTAATTACTGATCTTAATTACAAATATTTTATATTTAAAAAAAATCACACAGCTTCAATCACACTGCTCAGTTCAGGCATCAAGAAGCACTTGAAATGAATCAACCCACTAGTAAACAGCAACTTATGAATGACGTACCATAAAGGACGTTCTTATACCAACCTTTACTTCAGTCTTTCTGCTTGAAATAGGTCCCACAAGACTTTCAGGACAAGACTGGTCCTAAACATGGCCAATTCAGAGCTGTTTAGAATATATTTTAAAATCAATTCAGTAGGATATTTCAGAGAGAAGCCTTCATAGAGAGCAGTGGGAGGATGACGTAACCTCTAAACTTCCACAGGCTATATCAATGGCAGGGATCTGGCTAGGAAACAGCAATTTTGCCTTAGTAAAAATGTCACCTTGTGAAAACAGAGCTGTTCCAGAAAACCACAGACTTTTAAAATAATTTTGAGTTGCTAAGGCTTTTTTTGGGGAAAAAAGAAATGAAGAAAAAATAAAGGAGGAAGAAAAAAAAGAAAAGAGAAAAAAGAAAAGGATGAAAAAAGGACCTTCCTAAGGAACACAATTATCTGAAAAAATAAACTGCTTGGGATGAAAGCTACATTTCTGCAGACACTCCTGTCTTTGTTTTCACCATCTCAAGTTCCCATATGCTCATTTGACTCTCTAGCCTGAAAGCTAGGGCATTCCCCTGAAAAACACACAGGCTCTAGTCCTTTCGTGTGCTCCTATTTATTTACTAGAAGCGGACCCCCATCAAAAGAAGTAATGGAGTGTTGCAGTGCCGCAGCCCAGAGAAGGCTCTGACCTGGGTCAGAGCATCCTCCTCGAAGAGGACTGAGCTGAACCCATTGCTCCCACATCAGAAAGGAGCCCTCTCTTCGCTGCACAGGCTGTCAGGGAAGGGCAGAGGAGAACATCCCTGACGGTCCGAAGGAAAATTGGCCAAGTTACACGAAACAAGCAGTTTTTACTGTGAGGAGGTAAAAAAAAAAAGCCTTACCATTAAAAAAAAAAAAAAAAAAGAAAAGAAGAAGATGAATAGTTCATACAGAAGTAATTGCAGCTTGGTTTAGTTTTCTGGTTTGTTTTGGTGTCAGGCATTTGCTGTGCTTTTTTTCCCCACTAATTTCCTCTCAGGATTGGCAGCCAATGACTCACCTGCATTCACAGATGAGTATAGCCAGAAAGCCAGCCTACAGCTTCTCTTCTCCATCCTGCGCTTTAATCACACAAAACAACCCCCACCGCAACCCCGTGAGTATGGCAATATTCAAAGCACTAGGCAAAAGCAAGGCCAGTCAGCTTCTCCTTATGTCTGTAGATATTGCCATAATAGCAGGACTGAAATCAGATATTCCAAGTACTCTGTCTTCATGGGTGACTCCCACAGTTCAAGGCAAGGCAATAGTGGCCCTGGAGAAAATTATGTCCAGTCTCCCTAAAATGACAGGAACATGGTGATTAGGGCAGTTTTTGAGAGTTCATCTCTGGAAAACCAAACTGGCAAGCCCATGGGGCTGCGAGTAGCTTCCCATGCTCAGGGAGAAAGCCCCTGTGGTTCATTTTCTGGTCAGCAATGTTTAAACTATTTCCTGCATACTGCAGAATACACATGGATTCAATGGATAGCTATGAATTAGAGAAAGCAACTATGGGTCCCTAGGTTAGATTTTTAATCTCAAAATCTGGGATTTATCATGGGTAACCCTGTGCTTCCAACAGACATGCAGGGACCACATAAGACGTGTATTACATCCATTACTGAGAAGCTGAGGAGGGCTTTTCCTGCAGCTGGCTTCTTGCGTACCAAGTTATGGTGAATGCCTAAAATCCTTAACGTATGTCATCAGAAATTATCATGCAAACACCAGCCTGACTGGCAAATCAAAAGTAAATGAGAAGAAGGGAAGATGAGTGACCCAATGAAGAACCAACAATTTGTCATTTGGGATGTTTTATTAGGCAGTTTGATGAATTTCTTGCTGGTTAACTGATTAAATTTACATTTTCTTATTTTTAATCTTTAATTTATTTCATACTCAAATATGATTGTTAGCCATTAATCAGTGAGGTTTAAAGTGGTCATGATTAATGGGCAATGCCTTCAGTATAAATAAGAGATTCTGTGATACTGGGATTTATCTGGCTCTAGAGATTGCAGGATTGCTCCGAGTGCTCATTCCTTAGTTACAATAAAGCGGGACCTGGAGAATTGATGAGATTCTGTGCCAGTGGTGTGATAAAATGAAATGGAAGCAGCTATTAAGGATCTACGCGAGATAATGATGAAAAAGAAACCAAGGGGTTAACAAGTCTATGCTTTTGATATAAGTAGTGTCAGAGAGATTAATGAGTCTCCGTGCTATAGATAAGTAGGGGTTTACAGCATCTGTACGGTAAAAAGAAACCAGACAGATTAATGAAATGACCACCTACGGCTCTGCCGGGATGTAGCAATTCAGGGCTACAGGAGTGCCGAGCCGCTGTCAAAGGGTTAATGGGAGCCTGGCTGCAGCGGCAGGCAGAGGGACCTGAGGAGTTACCGGAGTTGTAAGCTACAGCCCGGGTAAGTACCAGGGAAAGGGTTAACGAAAAGCCTCCATGTATTGAGATGCTAATTGTCAAGACAGTGTATTACTTGAGGAAAGTAATTTGATTACTCGAAACTCCCACTAAGGAGGCAAGCTTGTGTCCCTTCCATCTGTCGGGCTCTGTGAAAGATGATGAATTGAACCCAAAATTCACGTGTGATGAAGTCACTGTCAGTTCCCAGCCAGCAGAGCACTGCTGCCATGCCCACCGTGCAGAGGGTAGCATTTCAACTTTTCCTCTGAAACCCAGGAGGCACAGTAACCTGTTACTCGCTGCTGCTTGCTTTTTTTTTTCCCTCCCCATTTTCTGCCTCAGCGCTACAACTGAGTCATTCTGTTGCCCATGGCTCGTGGGTATACAGTGCCCCTGCAGCGTGCTGCATTATTCCCCAGTTCATCTGTCAATGTTATTTTCGGCTAATGCAGATGTGGGGTTCGCTAACCATCGCTTTGTAGACACTTGTCGAGAACCATTTGGAAAGCCTTAACTATGCATAAATCTGCAGAGTGAATGTTTTCTTTCATTCACTTGCTCCTATTATTTGATTTCTTGTAGGCCTCTGCGGCAGAGATGGAGAAAATAAGGTAAGTGAGACAGTTTATTTATATCTCATTATAGAGAAGAAATGTTCAGTTGCACAATGGACGATACAGGCTCTTGGAAAATATTTTGCTTAATACGATCAGTGTAAAATACTGGATTGCATGATGCTGCAAGGGAAGCTGTGTTTTAGAGACAAAAGAAAAGGAATGTGGTTATTCCTGTAAATCTGTTTTGCAGGGATGTCAATTCAGAAAGGGTGTTTTACACACAAACGTTTTCTTGCCAGATGCAAAGGATATTTGATTACATAAATGTTGTAGTCACTTGTCCATTTACTGCAAGAGCCTGCCATTCCATTTAATGAGGAAAGTGGATCAATAATTCATGAAAAAGCTGAAGAAAATATAGGCTTGACTTCAAAGCATCTAATTACTGTAGTTTGTTTCAATATAATGCTGTAACATTGGTGTTCGATTTTTGTTATATATTGTATACCAGCCAGATAAATCTTGTCTCCTCTGTGTTTAAAATGTTGTCATACTGTACCAGTTTCTCAGCATATCTCTCTGCTTTAAGCAAAAGGAGATGGCTTTTATAAACATAAGTTTTCCATCTCATGTCCGAGTGCAAGTCTGCTTTGGGGGATATTGCTTTTGTGTCTGTTGTTAAGAAAGAAAAAGAAAGAAGAAAGCATTCTAGCCCTTTTAAAAGATAAATTAAAAAAAAAAAATCAAATCCTGCCTATTAATAAAATCCCCAGGTATTATCAAAGTGATATGTAAAAGCTGAACTTTTTACTACCTTTTAAATACTTTATGGATCTTATTTTAATAACCCAAAACACTGGCCATGCTCTTATTTGGTTTTTTTGGACAAGCTCAAATTCCTTCTCCGAACATGGTGAGTCAGTTTGGTTAGTGACAGCTATTGTCCAAGCAAAACTTTTTAGATCCCTTAAGTTTGGAATGGCTATCCTGAGTTATTAGAAATGCAGAAAAGTTCTAAAATTCTGGAAATAACTGGGGAAGAAGTGGCAAATGTGAAAGAACAGAGATTTGACCGAGTGTTTAATGAATTCTGGGCTGGAAAAAAAATCCCGTTTTTTATTTGAGAAGAAGGAGGAGGTTAAGTCTCTTACAGTGGACTTGAAGATGCATGTCCAAAAGCTTCTAATATAATTTATAAAGACCTTCAGTTGTACATTTTTTGTACTGTCTCATGATGATGAAAGTATTATAACTTTTGAGCTGAAAGAAAAAACGCTGTGCAAGGTACTACGGTTTAGCATGTATATAAGCACTATAATGTTAAAGCTGTGAGTTCTTCCTGAGTAACAACTGAGAAAGCACTCGGTATGTGGTCCTGCATTCACTAAAAATTCCAAACAAGATCACCTACGGTATATGCACAGTTATGTCATGAATTACTCTCTTAGAAGATGCAGGCAAATGTATATTTACATGTTTGCTTGATAAGCATGTGTGTACAAACGCAATACAATACTTGTAATACTTTCCTGAGCATGCCTTGGCCTCTGCTTTTAGTAGACAAGCTTTTGCCACATTTGCAATAATGGGCTGCAGAGCCCAGGAGAATGAGCTCAGGAATGTATTGAAAAAGAAAGAGTTGCTATGACAAGAGTAAATAACCATAAAGCTCCATTTGCCTAGCTCCATTTTCCTAGCACCCTAGTTTTGCAGCTGTCAGGCATGCAGCAGTCCTTACCTCAGTACTCCTTGAGCACTATATAGATGGAAAAACCCATACTGCCCCGCTGAAGGAAGTGGGAGTTTAGCTATTAACTCCAACAAGAGAAGGGTCAGGCTGTGTCAGGAGTTTGTTAATGAAGTTTTCTGTTTACAACTCTTGCATGTAAAAGTTACTTCTGACAGACGTTTGTCCCCATGACCCGAGCCAGTGCAAGGCCAGCGCAAGGGCTCCCTGTGCTCCCAAGCGGAGTAGTGAGCCGGGCTGGGGGAGCTCCGGCAGGACCCAGCACAGAAGCTGTGCTGCTCCATCCCAAACTTTTGCAGGCTCCCTGTCTATAGTCATCGTCTTGGATGCAAACCGACAGAACCCTCAGCAGTTTAAGGAAACAGTAATCAATTCTAGAGTCATTATTTTAAATACCCAGTGAACCCACAGACCTGAGAGAATTACATTTTTCCTGAACGTATCCAAGTCTGGCACCCAGGTAAAAAACAGATTACCTTCTTTTTTAAGCATGGTGGTTTCAGAGAGGCCATGAAGACAGATGGCCTGAAGCCAGGGGAAGGAAGAAAGAAACAAGAGGGAAAAGGGCAGGCCAGGAGGAAAGAGGTATTTTTGTTACGTGTAGAAACCAGTGTAACATCACAGGAGAAGCCTTTCCCACATGATACTTGAATATGTTCTGCCCTACCACCTGGGCCCAGCTCCTTCCCCACTCTCTTTTTGCAACCAGCTGGGGATGTACCATCCCATATCAGCTGGGAGGGAGCTGGCCCGAGGACTAGAGCGTGAGCCCACGCCAGTTGTGGAGCTGGGGTGCACAGAGGGTACAAGGCTCCTGCAAAAGAGGGAGGAGAAGGGGGTCTGGAATTAGCAAAAAGTAAACAAACAAAAGCCTTGTTGGAGAAACAGGAGAAGAGGAGCAAGGTGGATACCCACAGGACAACCTACGCAGCCGGGCTGAAAACCCTCAGGGTTGGAGAAATTCCAGCATGCATTGCACAGTGCACTTCAAGATAAGAAAGTCTTCTAAATATGAAGAGCAGGTGCAGATAATCACATTTTTCAGAGGAGCTGCTCCACACTGACAGTCCTTGGGAGCCCACAGGGCCAAACATTTTAAAAAGGCAGCTCTGGAAGTCTTTGGATGAGCTTTGCACATTCTCCAGCCCAGTGCATCTGGGGCACCCCCAAGGACTGGGGTGGCCAGGCCCATTCAGACAGAGAGGCAAATGCGGGAGCCTGCAAACCTGATCCACTGATGAGCCAGGGCAGCACAAGCAATAGTGCAGTGAACGAATACAGCTGTCGGTGTTACATTCGTTCACTCAGAATCTAGCTGGAAAGATGCAATTCATCTCACGTAATGCAGTAATAATTCCCCTTGCAGACCAAGGAGCTGCTGTGACCTGCAATGTCACACCCTGTCCTTTTCAGCAGGGGCTTGCCATGACAGCTTTACAGGTGGAAGGAGCAGTAGGAAGCAGAGGTGGGAGGTTATCAGTATTTAGTCTGACACAGGGACGACTTCCTCTGGAAGTGGAAACATGCTATTTTGTGCTAAAACTTCGACTAGACATACCAGTTACTGCAATGAAGTCTTCACACTGTGAACAATTCTTAGCAGTACATAGTGTTTATAACATCTCAAGGTACCAATATATTAGGCAGGAAGTAAGGCTAACTACTAATCACAAACCTCTTGAGGATCTGCACTTATGTAGGTTGGCTGTGTATGGTTATACAGTCACTTTAAACATTAATTACGTCTGACTACAACCTTTTAAATACAGCTTTTTGGATGTGGTCCTTTTTCATGTCTATAAAAAAGGACTGAAAATCTTAGTTAAGTAAAGTAAATTTCAAATATACCTATACTATCTTATTTTGACTCTTAGTAGTGTGCTATCTTTGGTGTATATATTCAAGAGAAGCACATGCCCTCCAAGTCTGAGGCCTTGCAGATCTGTGGTGGCTGGCACACAGAATTGCGAGTGCTCTGGAAACTGGTCCTTTAAGTCAGATTGAATCCATAGCATGGCTAGATGTGCAAATGAAAGACCAGTTCCACCACAACTCCTGTACAAAATACTGGTAGCTCTTTCTTTACTTCCTTTTAATCCTGCTTGAAATACAGGTTATAAGAGTCAACGTTTCAAGTGAAAATGTTGTAAGGTTTAGCATAAGAGACCTCCAGACATAATTTTGTACACAAATATTGACCAGATTCTCAGTGTTTCGTACACTGAAGAGTATCTCACTCCACAGGAAACGCCAGTTAAGGTGACAGATATTGTTCAATAAAAGCTTTTTCTTTTTTTAAATACACTCCTAAAATTTCAGTGACAATTCAGAAACTCTATAAATCTATAAACTCTATAAATATTCTTAGTTCTAAGCTTTCAAGATCCACAATAGGCTGAACTATGTGTATAAAAGTACATAGAACACATCACCACCACCATCAACTGCCAGGCTCATATAATTAGTGCCTGTAAGGAGGCTGACTTTCTACTTTGCAATGTAACCATGGTATTCCCCAACTGAGGATTACTTTATTTTGGTAGCATCAGTAGTGGCACTTTACTAATCATCCAGGGATCTCTGATAAAAGTGATCCAAGGAACCTGTGAGGCAACATCTTCATTTCATTGTAGTCCTCATTTCAGAGCATATGAAAACGAAGTGATTTGTTTTGCGCACACACAGCTGGTAGTAAGTCAGCAGCTCGATCCAAGCCTCTTGAATTTTCAGACTTGGACTTTTCTCAAGCACGTTTGAGTTCATCTGCGGTAAGGAAGGAATATCAGTCTCTTCAAAAGGAACATCAGAGGCATGTGCAGTCCTAGGGAAAAGCTTCTGCGGTAGTTTAGTGAAAATGTGAATACTTTCCTAAATGCCCACTAGATCATGCTGCCTTCCTTGCACTTGGTATAAATTTAGCCCTCTTCATATGCTAATTGCACTGCAATTTCCTGCCATCCCCACCTTGTCCTTGTTCCTTCTCTCAGCCTGTATCTACATTAATTTTACCATAGTTACTTGAACACAAGGAGAGGATTTTTTCCAGAAAGTTAACCAACAAAACCATGTGGTTTACTTTACCCTAGGTCTTGTCTTCACATCCACAGCTGATGTGCTGGGAGCCACTGCCTTGTCCAGAGGCACAATGCCACAGGACAGCAGCAGGGCTGTGCAAACAGCAGCTCCAGCATCTGCTCAGCAGTGTCTGCAGGCTCTAGCTGATGCTGGGACTTGAAACCCCAGCTGAGGACACAGGCAAAGAGGTGGCACAGGGCAAGCTTAGAAGAAATAGAGCATAGGGAAATGCTGGCGTGAAAGGGCCATGAGTTTGGGGTCATTAGATGTTATAGTAGAAAAGTCACCTAGCTGGGTGAATGTTGTGTCCATTTTGAAAGAGGGAAGAAGAAAAGGAAGAGAGCTGCCTACTTATATTCAAACAGGTAAAGCAGGTTTTCATTTTTCTGTTTTGCAAGATGTTTTCATCTCCCAGGCAGTCCCAGCAGCAGTGACAGCCCTGCAGCGCTGTTTTCAGCACATCTGGTTTGTTCACACTGCCATCCAAGGTGTGACTGCAGCACAGCTAAACCACACGTCTCTCCCCCCCAGAGACTACATTCAGCTTTAAGTTTGGTGGTTGTCAACCATAGCAATGAAAGCAATGTACACACAAGGTTATATTCACAACCCCCAGGGGAACTATAGCCCTGGAGCTGAGATCGGTTGGGGCACAGAGCCATGCTGATCTGCCCATACTAGCACCTTTGAGAATTTTATTAATGCTATCAGGGGCACAGTATGCTTCTGTAGCTTATGCTGAAGTCCATCCCACTTCATTTCCACTATTACTGTTACCTGTGCTAGTCAGTCAAATTAGCACTACTTAGCTGAGGCAGAGAGGTTACTGTTATGTTGTCCCACAGCCCTGTGCCCTGAACTGCTGTCTGCTGCTTGGAAGAATGATCTAAAAGGCAGTGATGCTGGTATGGAAGGAATCATCTCCAGTCACCTGCTGTAATAAGTGTTGTGTTATAATATCTTTTAGCTCTAGGTAAATATTGAGTGGAGTAAAAGTGTCCAGCAAACAAGAAACATGACAGGAACAGAGGGCAGAATAGATTCAAGTTGAATGAAATCAGGTATAGCTGTGTAAAGTGGCCTGCAGGGACAAGTGGGAGCTGAGCAAACATCTAAAGAGACCAAGGAAGTAGGTAGGAGGAGATGAGCTATGCCATCAACCAGGAGCTGCAGTGAGTCATGGGGAAGAGGCTGGACCTAGGTGATACCAAGCTTACAAATAATGCTCTGCCTACCCCTTTCTTGCAAGGAAAAGTACATCACTGAGCAATACTATAAGCTGCTGAGGAAAAAAAGGAGGGGGCTTTTTGGACAAATATTTAAGGAAAAAAAAAAGGTCCATTTCTTATAGAGTTTGTGATTAGTTCAAAAACTTTGTAGCACAGGGAGTAGAGCTTCCAAAACAGGGGTTTTTTTTGTTGGGTATTTGTTGGATTCCCCCCCCCCCCCCCCCCAAAGATGCAATAATGCTTGATGGTCAGAAAATTCAAAGGTGGGAAAATCGGATGCTCTCTGCATCCCCTATATTACTAACAGCAACTAGACTTCAGTTATGTAAGCGCTCTGACCAAAGCTGTCGGGGATGTGTGCTGAACAGTGAAAGCAGCAACTTACAAAGCAAACAGTGGCAATGACTGCAGCAGTAACAAAACAATCTTATAAGCTGAAGAGTATAAGAGGTTCCAAGCTGCAAACCCCAGTTGGTTCAAGGCCAGTATATTTTGTGAACCACACTTGAGTGTGCTCTGTGGTGAAATCAAGTACAATTTGAATGCTTGCTGCTGCTACAGCACACAGACTGATGAAAGGAAGGAGATAACTTGTCTGCAACACTTTATTAGAGGCTTCTTGCAATTGCCAGCTCTGCTGCTGCTGGCATGGCTTAGGCAATTTAATTTACCAATCAATTCTTGATTTACACACAAGTGACTTTAGAATGCATTCAAATAAAAACTCTGTATCACCACATTTGATTCAATGTTCTTTAAAAGTCAAAAGCATCTGAAATATATCAAAACTATGAAGCTTTTCATAATAAAAATATCGAAGGGGCTGAATTCTCTTAATGTTTTAGTGATGACCTAGAACCAGCTTAGCATGAAGTACAACGTGCTGAAAAATAGGCAGTAGATAGCTATAATCATGCTTTTTGGAATTCATGAATATGAGGGTTGTATAACTTACAGAGCCCTCGAACGGGATAGCAGGATCATAAGTGCCTGTAGCTCCTTGCTAGATTTCTCTCATGTGTGTGACCATCCTGCTGCCCATGTGAACTGCACAACTCTTGTTACTCAACTCTTCCAGGGGTAACAAGATCCACCTCATTGAACAGTGCACAGAGTCACTGCTCATGGCTTGGTTTCTAGTAATGCTTATGCTGGGATAAAAAGGGCCTCCATGTCACATGCAGTCATATTGCCTCTTAGAGCATGACTTTCTTCATACATGCATTTGCAAAGCTCTCAAAAGCATTGAGAAATCTAGCTTTCATCCTGAGCTTGCCCAACTGTCACCGTGTCAGCAAAACCATAACTGAGAAGCTGTGTGCGAGAGAACATACACACACCCCTCATGCAGCAGACTTGCATCTAGGAGGGCAAACGGTATTTGAGAGGAATATTGTGGCATAGAGGCAACAAAGCAGTAGTTGACTGACTTACATGACACACTAGTACATCATGACTACACAAATGCCATTTCAGCTAATCAGAGCAAAATGCAAATTTTGACCACCTCATCTTGATTTTGCCCATCTTTAAAAGAAGGAGGAGAAAGAGGAGGAGGGTGTCAGAAAAGAGGAACTTCAAACTTTTTCTGGAAGCCACTGAGCTCTTCAAAGAGTCCCTGCTGTGCTACAAAGACCCTCATGTTCACAAGAAGCTCTCATGACTCAACAGCTCCAAATTGCTGCCCTCTGTTCAACAAGACCCAGTTTCATATCCATGTCAGGGTAAAGGGCCTTAACTTTGAAGTTTCCGTACAAACCAGGTCAAACAAATGAGCTCATTTTATGTTTCTGTTAGCTTTAACTGTTGTTTTGACAAGAGAATCAGCTTAAGGAGCTGCTCTATTTTTAAGGCCTTCCAAGAGCTGTACTGGAATTCCCAGCAATGAATGGCAACTTAATCTTTTCCCTCGCCATCCCCCAAGAGCTCATGCTTGCAGTAGGCAATCTGAAGAGATAAGCAACCAGCGCGCCTCTTTTCTGTGTGTTTCTGTTTAAAAAGTGTTAAATCTTTCTGCTGCCATTTAACTCAGGGATGCTGACTTAACCAAGGTACTGCACAAATTAATGGTTTTCAATGCTTTACCTGTACAGAGTAGTCTACAGATAGGAATTGTCTATATATCTGTATAATTGGTCTTACTGCCAAGAAGTCCTACAGATGTAGGTGCTTGAAATGACATTTAGTAGCACTAAATGCATGGCAAATGACGCTGCACGGGCATATTTAACTAAGTTTGTAGCTGCTGGGTCACTTGCCCTTTGAGATATTATTTCCTCTTGGTACGAATCCTATCTCTATCCTGTAACAAGGAAGTAGTATTTCCAGGGAATTAATCAGAAACAGTCCAGACTGACATGTACCAAATCTATTCCAAGACTTAATGCAGATCCATGAGTGGCTGAAAAATAAATATTTTGCAGCTCTACCCAATATTCTTAACAACTCAGTCAGGAACTAGTAACAAAGTACATTCTCGAACAGAGGCACATCCTTCACTATGGGGAAAGTGCTGCTTTCTGTAGGGAAATAAAGATTTTTAGACTGCATACAAACAATCTATAGCACTGAAACAGTTCTATTTGAATTAAAAATAAACTGTATGCTTAGTTTTGACTCTCAGCTTGTGAATAGCAATGATGCTCTTATTTGTATTTGCATTCTGATTTAGATTGATGAGAGACCAACAATTAAAGAGTGAAAGACCAAGTGAGTCAAACACTCTGAGGACTGGATAAAAATGAGAAACCTAGCAAACTAGCCCAAAGCAATGCAAGTAGAGTGGTGAAAGACAGAGCAGCAATATTTAAGTAAATTACTTGGAAAGCAATAGCATAGCTCAACACACAGGAAAATCTGACTGTCCTAGTCAAAAAAACAGAGCAAGAAGTTTTTACACAAGTCCAAATGAGCTACAAATCAGTCCTACACCTTTCCAGGGCTGAGTTCATAGACAGGCTCTTGCTGAAAGGGGTGCATGACTGGCCTGGCTCATTTTTGTCCAAATCTGCACAGCAGCTGGCCCTGGTACCCCCCACTCGGCCATCTTCTTGCAGCCTTGCAAACACAGTGCCAGGCAGAGCCACTCAGGGAAGCGCCTGGTTTCTCAACCCACATCAGCAGCATGACCCTGCCAAATCCGAGCCTCAGCAGTTCCACTTAATTTCTGACCCCTCACAAGCCTTTAGGAAGAGCAAATCTTCCTGGCTTATCCCTGTCCTTACTGTACCAATGCCACCGAGTGCAATGGGCATGAGAGGCAGGCTGCTGAGTAGATTTTCAGCCCATGCTTTGAAATGTAGTCTAGGAGAGCCCAGTTAATGCCAGTCTTTGCTCTGGAGCCCCTAGATACCTGGCAAGCTTACAGCAGGGGAGGGGCACAGGTAAAGAGGGCTGATAAAAAGTCCCATCATTCACTTTGCTTCCATTTTCCCACTTGTGGAAGGCTAAGCAGTACCCTTGCTCTGCAGCTGGAACTGCTGTGATAGGTGCCGGAGACCCCTTGCTAAAATGACGTTCCCAGTTGTGGAGTCTCCTGAAGCATGTTTTCATGTTTCTTTGGTCCTGTTTTATTTCTTCACAAGATGCCACCAGTTTGTGTCTCGTTTTTATATCAAATGTTCCTTTTTAAACTCTTTCACTACTGTAGGAACGAAGATCAGGAAGGCTCTAGGAGACACACAGTCCTCCCCAGTCCCATGTGAAGGAAGGACCAAATTCAAGAGTCTTGGCTTTTCCATGAGGAAGGTTAATTAGCCCTTTTTATAACTCAAAGGGTAGCTCTGGCAACAGAGCATATGGGCAGGAGAGGGAAGAAATGAGTCATAGATAGAGAAGACTGACATGAGTTTCTTTGGGCCAAATTTAGCTGACCTATACTGTTTGGTAACAAAGCAACTTCCCCCCCCCCTTCCCTCCTCAACCTACAAGAGAAATCACAACATAAAAGTCATGAAAATTTTTTTCTGAGAAATTAAAAGTACATGAAATTATAGCACTAAACAAGTAGTCTGCTAACAAATGTCAGTTTAGAGGAGTAAAGCTGTCTTGTCTACTGCACATGATGCAAAAATTTCTAGATAACAGGTAACTTCCAAAAACAGGAACATTTTTTTTCTCCACCTTGACAAAGCTGCTGATGCAGATTTTTACAGTAACTGTAGCCTTCAGCTTGCTTTCCTTTAACTGTGTTGTGCTTTCTAATTTGACAAAGCCTCAGTAGATTCAGTTACTAGAACTGACAGGTTTCACATGCTGTGAACTTCTGGAGGGTTTTCTTTACAAACCAGGACTGAATATCATCTAAATGTAAAAGAAAAAGCCTCTGAGAGAGATGTCCCATTAATTCCAACACACAGTGCACTTGGAGCCATTTGAGAGAAACAGTGCTAATCTAGCCAGTTTTGCTTAATATACTTTGCTTTGAAGAACATTTGTTCTGGTCTAAAAGCATTTTATTTTTTTTAAATGCAGCGATAACCCTCCCATGGTCCATTGTGGAAAGCAACTTTTATTATAACCTAGGAACATGTACCAAATAAGTGACAACAGCTACATGTTACTTGGATTTAAGGAACGTGGAAGGTTTCAGTTACAGTTTTGATAATAAAATTCTAATGCATGCTTTGCTGGTAATACAATGTGGACTGGACTTCTCAGTTGTTTTGCATTCTCATCTCCATCCCCGGAACAGCTCTCCAAATCCTATTGCACAGTAAAAACAAAGTTTACCAAGATTTTCATCTTAAGGTTCCTATAGCACTGAACTACTAATTATCATGGCACACAGAGCAGACAGTTCTGATTAAATTACCAGCCTGGATTTGTAGACCGTCCCATCTCCTTATTCATCATCTCTATATACACAACATTGGGAAAGCATCTTAAGATATAAATAGGCATAGATATGGTTGCATGCTGAATTCTAAGTAACTGAATGAATCCATTACTGCATCCTTGGAGGACTCCAGTTTCTCCCAGAACTACAACTCCTTTTTGAGTGTTATCTACCTCATTATGCATAGATTAGTTACATTACGTGTAACTGAAAACAGTTAACTACAGTTTTGCAGAGATTAATGGAATCAGAAAGAGACTTGAGAAAGTAACATATTCTTTTATCTAAAAGGCAGTGTTATTTATACTTTTTTACATTCATGTGAATAACAAAGCACTCACATGATACTCTTGTCACTCATATCTAGAGTGTTGCCTGCTACAAGTCTGCATTAACTGGAACCATAGCTGGCATACACCTGCAGCATGGATTCATGGCACAAAGCTACCAAACTATTTAAAGTTTTCCAAATCCACTTAGAACTTTTTTCTTTATACATTTGCTATGAGTCACTGAACTGGAGACTAGTTAACTACAACTTTCACAATGGTGGAAGGCATCCTTATTAACAGCAGAATCAGTAAAATCAGCAAAAACTGTTATCACTTTACTAGTGGCAGCTCTTTTGCAGAAAGCTATTAGTTGCATTTTCTATTCTTACCTTGACTATTTTCTTCAGCACTAGAAATTAGGGCATTGGCTTGCAGAGTCATGCCCTGATTGCCAAAATTAAGGGCAATTATGCAATGGAAAGAGGAAGTATAACAGGTCAGAGATTGTACATCTGCTTGAAATGCAGGCGGTGAAGGTGCTGCCACTACCGAGTTGAAAACATGGACTGAGGTCTAAAGCTTTGAAGGATCTGACTGTCTTGCTCTACAGACATGGGTTATAGCCACAGCCATTAGGATTCTCTCTGAAGCACTGTCAAGGTTCAAAAGATTTTCTTTTTTTTTTTTCCCCCCTCCTTCCTTTTTTTTTTTTTTTTTTTTAGTACTGTATAAGTCACAAACTTCCATCTCCTCAGGCGAACACTTACCACCCTTTCTAGAGTAATGAAGAGTTTCAGCTAGAAGCTGGCAATCTTTCATGGGCAATGTGCCAGACTGTATTTTTTGTTCCTAATTTAGAGCTTAAACATATTGGTAGACAACATGAGAAGATGGGAGCCGCTGCCTCTCACAGATGCTTCTTTCAAGATGCTGTGGATCCCAAATCCCAGCCCTGTGCTGACCCTGTGACACTTGCAGGAATCTCCTGATGTCTGCAAACCACTGGGAGCCCCTTAGAAGGAAAGTTTTATAAATGTGCAGAATACTGATTCCCCCCCCCCCCCCCCGACTCACTCATTCTGCATCATTTGACATTTTAACATATTGCCATATTAACCACCAAAAGTCTGATCTGTGAGCATGACTTCAAACTTGTATTTACAAGAGTAGAGATGCAGCGGCATATGGACCACCAGCTGGTGAGAAGCAGGAATGGTACTTTTTGGAGCTTGAGTCACTAAGTGAATTTAAAAAAAAAACCCAACAAAAAACCAACAACAAAAAAACCCCACATCTTCTGTACAGTCAAAAAGTTAGAGAGAAAAGCTTGGCTTCTTAGAACCGGCATTGTTTGAAAGGACAACTGCAACAAGGCCAGTACCCAGAAAGCACAAAATCTAGAGGCATTAAATAAACTAGAATCTATGTTGTTTATTATAAGAGGTATATGCAAACAAGCTGTTTCCTGCTAAGGCTGTAAGAAATAGTACCACAGAGGGAGTGATGTGAGACAGAGAAAAAAAAAAGATATGACAGTCTGTTCCTCTTAAACAGGAGGAATAAAAATCACTTTGAGAGTGAGGGTGACACTGGGGGAAGTGTCTTTTTATTGAGGTTATAACCACCTACACTCAAATTCAAAAGTCTCCAGCCTTTTTCCTCACCTCTCCCTAGCCTTGTGTCTTTTCCTCAGGTGTTTGCCACCCCTTCATCTTCTGGAGGGATTCTCCTCGTGCTCCATCAACAGCTTCACCCCTTCCCGTCCCCAAATGGTGACTTAGGTCTGCAGAACGTCAGCTCCAGAAATTTCCCACTCCAGCAACTTTTGGGAGATTAATTGCTTATTTAAGCTGCCAAAGCTCAAGTCCTCCCCGGAAGTAGTTCATTCTTTCTCATCCTGGTTTCTACCCTTGGACTGTTGTTTTTCACCACGGTTACTCCAGGAATGGTTGAAAACTCCCTGCCTAAGTTCATGCAACTCTAACAAAGATTCATCTTCATCTAACGTCAGAGACTAAGGTTCACTGTTCTGCTCAACACCAGTCCATTTCATCAAACTTTTCACTTTGCCTATTTCCCTAGAAGCCCAGGTGAGGAGAAACCCAGGTTTTAGAGGACCGTTCTGTGGTCTTAGTCTGCAGCGCTGCCAACTGCTGCTCTCCCCTCACCTGCACTCCCTTGCCAGCCCTGCTTGTTCAGGAGCGGTTCCTGTGGCTTTCTCAGAGAGACGCAAGAAGAGGGAGTCTCCTGCGGCTCCATCGATGCAGCTGCTAAGCAGAAGCTGTCTTTCAATAACTGGGGTCTTTCTGGAGAAATAGTAAACAGAAAAAAAATATTTGGCAAGGGGAAAGATTCATAGATAAACATTTTTTGTAATGGGGGAGGAAGATATAGAAGGAAAGGCCTGTTCCTTCAAAAAATAGAATATTATCTGGGGGCTATTAAATAACAATATAACTAATTACCAAGATAATTATCTTCATGCTGGAGCACCAAACAGCTGAAATACAGAAGCTGCTGAGAGCACTTACTATAGTAAATTAGTGAAATGCTTCTCATGGTTTATTCTCCTGAATTAGGGTGCTAAAAGAAGTGTGCTACATTATTTCTCTATTGACTCTTCCACATGTGATTATTTATTATTAGATTCATAAATATGAATCAGACAGGAAGGTCACGTTAGTAATGATTCTGGAGCCTCGTCAGCTGTACAGCATTATCTGCACTGTAAAGGTAGATACATTGTTTACTTGCATAATGAGAGTGCTGCAAGTAATCATTAAAGTACTTGAATATCAGTCACGTAAAAAACCACAAAAACAAAACACTAGATCAGCAAGCAAAGCATTAAAATTGTAAATGTTGTATTGGAGTTGTAATGTAAAGGAAATATAAAGCATGCCTTTTTTGCCTATCCTGCCTTAAACAAAGAGCAGAAGCATAGGAGAGAGAAAGAAATCTGAAATCATTACTTTCTGCCTCTGCACTGTGTAGGTTTGTTTGGCCAACAAAGGAACATTTGCACTTCTAGATGTCAACTGAGTCTCAGAAACCCTCTGTGGCTCCTGCAAACATTATTGCCTTCTTAAAGGCGAGACTGAGAATGGTTACATGACTTCTCCAAGTTCTTTGAGGGGCTTCTGTCAAA